>NC_041345.1:27394360-27506738 GCF_004354835.1 Perca flavescens | reverse complement strand
TTTAATCATTTTTTCGACATACTATACTATGGCTTTTTACGTCATAGTATTGCTTAATTACTTTTTTCAACATTTGACTATGTGTTTTTTCGACATACTATACTATGGCATTTTCATTACTAATTTTGACATACTATACTAAGGCTTTTTTCAACATAGTATACTATGTCTTTATTATCACTTTTTGCGACATACTATACTATGTCTTTATTATCACTTTTTTCGTCATACTATGCTACGTCTTTATTCGACATTCTATACTATGGCTTTTTAATTATGTTTTTTTATCACTTTTTTCGACATGTTATAATATGGGTTTTTTTCGACATACTATAGTATGGCTTTTTTATTACTTATTTCGACATACTATACCAAGGCTTTTAAACATTTTTTTTCGACATACTATACTATGGCTTTTTTCGATATAGTATTGCTTTTTAATTACTTTTTCAACATACTATGTTAGTGTTTTTTCGACATACTATACTATGGCTCTTTTATGACATAGTATTGTTTTTTAATTACTTTTTTCAACATACTATGCTATGTGTTTTTTCGACATACTATACTATGGCTTTTTTATTAATAATTTCAACATACTATAGTATGGCTTTTTATGTTTTTTCAAGATACTATAGTAAGGCTTTTTTCACTTTTTTTGACATACTATACTATGGCTTTTTTTAATTTAGTTTATACTATACTATACTAATTACTTTTTTTCTACATACGGCTATTCTTTAAACACTTTTGTTCAATGTTTATGCATGAAATTTTTCTCAGTAGTTCTGTCTCCATCTAGAGGCTAAAAGTAAGAACACTCCGCTCTTTCCTTGACTGAATCACTTTCAGAGTCAAAGTCCACTTATTAAAAATGGACTTTAACAGCTTTTCATTTAAAAATTTAAATTTAAAAATGTGTTTTATCGACATACTATACTATGGCTTTTTTATTGCTAATTTCGGCATACTATACTATGGCTTTTTTCGACATAGTATACTATGTCTTTATTATCACTTTTTTCGACATACTATACTATGGCTTTTTTATTACTAATCTCGACATACTATACTTTGGCTTTTTTATCGCTTTTTCAACATACAATACTATGGATTTTTTATTACTAATTTCGACAAACTATACTATGGCTTTTTAATCATTTTTTTCGACATACTATACTATGGCTTTTTTACGTCATAGTATTGCTTCTTAATTACTTTTTTCAACATTTGACTATGTGTTTTTTCGACATACTATACTATGGCATTTTCATTACTAATTTTGACATACTATTAAGGCTTTTTTTTTTTCAACATAGTATACTATGTCTTTTTCAACATACTATACTATGTCTTTATTATCACTTTTTGCGACATACTATACTATGTCATCGACATACTATACTATGGTTTTTAATTACTTTTTTCAACATACTAAGGTATGTGTTTTTTTGACATACTATACTATGGCGCCTTTAATTTCGACACACTATACTATGGCTTTTTATCACTTTTTTACATACTATACTATGGCTTTTTTTACAAATTTTGACATACTATACCATGGCTTTTTATCACTTTTTTTTTTACATACTATACTATGGCTTTTTACTACATAGTATTGCTTTTCAATTTTTTTTTTTCAACATACTATACTATGTGTTTTTTTTCGACATACTATACTATGGCTTTTTTATTACTTATTTCGACATACTATACCAAGGCTTTTTAAACATTTTTTTCGACATACTATACTATGGCTTTTTTACGATATAGTATTGCTTTTTAATTACTTTTTTCAACATACTATGTTATGTGTTTTTTCGACATACTATACTATGGCTCTTTTATGACATAGTATTGTTTTTTAATTACTTTTTTCAACATACTATGCTATGTGTTTTTTCGACATACTATACTATGGCTTTTTTATTAATAATTTCAACATACTATAGTATGGCTTTTTTAGCACTTTTTTCCAAGATACTATAGTAAGGCTTTTTTTCATTTTTTTCGACATACTATACTATGGCTTTTTAATGACATAGTATACTATTGCTTTTTAATTACTTTTTTCGACGTACGGCTATTCTTTAAACAATGTTCAATGTTTATGCAGAAATCTTTCTCAGTAGTTCTGTCTCCATCTAGAGGCTAAAAGTAAGAACACTCCGCTCTTTCCTTGACTGAATCACTTTCAGAGTCAAAGTCCACTTATTAAAAATGGACTTTAACAGCTTTTCATTTAAAAATTTAAATTTAAAAATGTGTTTTATCGACATACTATACTATGGCTTTTTTATTGCTAATTTCGGCATACTATACTATGGCTTTTTTCGACATAGTATACTATGTCTTTATTATCACTTTTTGCGACATACTATACTATGTCTTTATTATCACTTTTTTCGTCATACTATACTTTGGCTTTTTTATCGCTTTTTCAACATACAATACTATGGATTTTTTATTACTAATTTCGACAAACTATACTATGGCTTTTTAATCATTTTTTTCGACATACTATACTATGGCTTTTTTACGTCATAGTATTGCTTCTTAATTACTTTTTTCAACATTTGACTATGTGTTTTTTCGACATACTATACTATGGCATTTTCATTACTAATTTTGACATACTATACTAAGGCTTTTTTTTTTTTTTTTTTTTTTTTTTCAACATAGTATACTATGTCTTTATTATCACTTTTTGCGACATACTATACTATGTCTTTATTATCACTTTTTTCGTCATACTATGCTACGTCTATTCGACATACTATACTATGGTTTTTTAATTACTTTTTTCAACATACTAAGGTATGTGTTTTTTTGACATACTATACTATGGCTTTTTTATTAATAATTTCGACACACTATACTATGGCTTTTTATCACTTTTTTCGACATACTATACTATGGCTTTTTTATTACAAATTTTGACATACTATACCATGGCTTTTTTATCACTTTTTTTTTACATACTATACTATGGCTTTTTTACTACATAGTATTGCTTTTCAATTACTTTTTTCAACATACTATACTATGTGTTTTTTCGACATACTATACTATGGCTTTTTTATTAATAATTTCGACATACTATACTTATGGCTTTTTATCACTTTTTTCGACATATTATACTATGGCTTTTTAATGGCTAATTTCGACATACTATACTATGGCTTTTTTCGACATACTATACTATGGCTTTTTTACTACATAGTATTGCTTTTTAATTACTTTTTTCAACATACTATGCTATGTGTTTTTTCGACATACTATATTATGGCTTTTTTATTAATAATTTCGACATACTATACTATGGCTTTTTAATCACTTTTTTCGACATATTATACTATGGCTTTTTAATGGCTAATTTTGACATACCATACTATGGCTTTTTATCATTTTTTTGTATATAGTATATAGTACTGTATAGTATGTCGAAAAAACACATACCTTAGTATGTTGAAAAAAGTAATTAAAAAACCATAGTATAGTATGTTGAATAAAGACGTAGCATAGTATGACGAAAAAAGTGATAATAAAGACATAGTATAGTATGTTGCAAAAAGTGATAATAAAGATTTTGACATACTATACCAAGGCTTTTTTATCACTTTTTTTTTTACATACTATACTATGGCTTTTTTACTACATAGTATTGCTTTTCAATTACTTTTTTCAACATACTATGCTATGTGTTTTTTTGACATACTATACTATGGCTTTTTTATTAATAATTTCGACATACTATACTATGGCTTTTTTCGACATAGTATACTATGTCTTTATTATCACTTTTTTCGGCATACTATACTATGGCTTTTTATTACTAATTTCGACATACTATACTATGGCTTTTTTATCGCTTTTTCAACATACTATACTATGAATTTTTTTTTACTAATTTCGACAAACTATACTATGGGTTTTTAATCATTTTTTTCGACATACTATACTATGGCTTTTTTACGTCATAGTATTGCTACTTAATTACTTTTTTCAACATTTGACTATGTGTTTTTTTGACATACTATACTATGGCATTTTCATTACTAATTTCGACATACTATACTAAAGCTTTTTTCAACATAGTATACTATGTCTTTATTATCACTTTTTGCGACATACTATACTATGTCTTTATTATCACTTTTTTCGTCATACGTCTTCATTCGACATACTATACTATGGTTTTTTAATTACTTTTTTTAACATACTAAGGTATGTGTTTTTTCGACATACTATACTATGGCTTTTTTATTAATAATTTTGACACACTATACTATGGCTTTTTATCACTTTTGTCGACATACTATGCTACGTATTTATTCGACATACTATACTATGGCTTTTTAATTACTTTTTTCAACATACTAAGGTATGTGTTTTTTTCGACATACTATACTATGGCTTTTTTATTACTAATTTTGACATACTATACCATGGCTTTTTTATCACTTTTTTTTTACATACTATACTATGGCTTTTTTACTACATAGTATTGCTTTTCAATTACTTTTTTCAGCATACTATACTATGTGTTTTTTCGACATACTATACTATGGCTTTTTTATTAATAATTTCGACATACTATACTATGGCTTTTTATCACTTTTTTGACATATTATACTATGGCTTTTTTATCACTGTTTTTGACATACTATAGTATGGGTTTTTTCGACATAGTGTACTATGTCTTTACTATCACTTTTTTCAACATATTATACTATGGATTTTTTCGACATACTATACTATGGCTTTTTTATGACTAATTTGGACATACTATACTATGGCTTTTTTATCACTTTTTTTAGACATACTATACTAAGGCTTTTTTACGACATAGTATTGCTTTTTAACTACCTTTTTTAACATACTGTGCTATGTGATTTTTGGACATACTGCTATATGACAATATGACTGACAATATGGCTTTTTTATTAATAATTTCGACATACTATACTATCGCTTTTTATCACTTTTTTGACATACTATACTATGTCTTTATTCAACATCCTATAATATGAGTTTTTAATTACGTTTTTTTTATCACCTTTTTCTACATAGTATACTATGGCTTTTTTCGACATAGTATACTATGTCTTTATTATTACTTATTTTGACATACTATACTAAGGCTTTTTCATCATTTTTTTTGACATACTATACTATGGCTTTTTTTACGATATAGTATTGCTTTTTAATTACTTTTTTCAACATACTATGCTATGTGTTTTTTCGACATACTATACTATGGCTTTTTTATAACTAATTTCGACATACTTTGGCTTTTTTCGACATAGTATACTATGTCTTCATTATCACTTTTTTCGACATGCTTTTTAATTACTTTTTTCAACATACTATGGTATGTGTTTTTTCGACATACTATACTATGGCATTTTCATTACTAATTTCAACATACTATACTATGGCTTTTTTATCAATTTTTATCGACATACTATACTAAGGCTTTTTTATAATTATTTTGACATACTATACTATGGCTTTTTTACGACATAGTATTGCTTTTTAATTACTTTTTTCAACATACTATGCTATGTGTTTTTTCGACATACTGCTATATGACAATATGACTGACAATATGGCTTTTTTATTAATAATTTCGACATACTATACTATGTCTTTATTCGACATTGTATACTATGGCTTTTTAATTACGTTTTTTATCACTTTTTTCTACATACTATACCATCTCTTTTTATTACTTTTTTCTACATACTATACTATGTCTTTATTCTAAAGTGTATACTATGGCTTTTTAATTACGTTTTTTATCACTTTTTTCTACATACTATACTATGGCTTTATTATCACTTTTTTCATCATACTATACTATGGCTTTTTTTTTACTAATTTCGAAATATTATACTATGGCTTTTTTTTGACATAGTATACTATTGCTTTATAATTACTTTTTTCGACATACAATGCAATGTGTTTTTTCGACACACTACATTATGGCTTTTTTATTACTAATTTCGACATATTATACTTTGGATTTTTTCGAGATACCATACTTTGGCTTTTTCATTACTAATTTTGACATACTATACTATGGCTTTTTTCGACATAGTATACTATGTCTTTATTATTACTTTTTTCGACATACTATACTATGTATCAACTGGCACAATAAATGCATCACAAAAGACAATGATAGAGTGTTTGGGTTACTTGAAAGAAAACTGCATTGATAATAAATGTTATTAAAAAGTCATAGTATAGTATGTTGAAAAAAGTTATAGTATTCTATGTTGAAAAATCAAGCATATAATAAGTTGAAAAGGTTTTTTTCAAAAATCAGTCGCAGTCGCAGTAGTATGTCACAAATAGTCATAAATAGTCGTAGTTTAGTGTATCAAAAATGAATTAAAAAGTCATCGTATAGTGTATAAAAATTCATAAAAAGTCATACTAAAGTATGTCAAAAAAAATCTTAGTATAGTTTGTCGAAAAAAGTCACAGTATGGCCAAATAATCATAAAAAATCTTAATACTAAATAAAGTCATAAAAAAGTCATAGTATAGTACGGAGCCCTGAAAGCGACATGGACGATTTTCATTTTTAAAGCATGCGCATGTTTTATAACTGGCACGCCCACTTTACTAAACCGCATGCGTGTGTTATAATGCGCTTGCGCGACGTCGCTGTCCTCCTTCAGTTGTGTCCGGTTGAGCCCCCACTGTGCCTGCCTAATATTTATCTCTGAAATGTTGTGAGGTACAAGTAGAAAATGGCATGAAAAGATAAGTAAAGTACAAGTACCTCAAAGTTGTACTTAAGTACAGCACCTCTCTCTGTGTTTTATGGCCATCAGCTTTACCTGGCCTCACCTCTCTACCATCTCTGTGATGTGTAAAGTCGAGCCTCTGGGTTTCCTGTCAGCAGACAGAGCCTCCTCTGTGTCTGAAACCCGAGTGCTCGGCATTCCTCTTGCCCAGGCCTCAAATAAAGACCCAAATTCTTACAGAAATAATCCAGGTCCCCGCTGGGACTGCAAACCTACCCCCACTTGCCTCCCTCAAGGTGGACAATCAGTGTCTTTGTAGAGCCGAGCTGATGCCAGCAGGCTGAGCCGGAGCTGCTTCTAGTCCTGCAGCCGCTGGAGATGTGCAGACAGCTACCTCGCTGGAGAAACTCTGGATTATTGTGGACATTATCATCATCATCATCATCATCATCATCATCACGGGTGCTGGATTATCAAAGCTACATATGTGTTTTTCTGTAGATGTGGATATATACGAAATGTTCTTTTCAAATCGGATTGAATGGCCCGGATTAAAAAAAAACATCACCAGGTTTTTGGGGATTGGCTGACAACAACAGAGAGTCTATATCAACTTAAGGGTAAGCCACGGTTATTCCTTCTTTTCTTCCCAAGATAACGACTAGGACATGGGCTGTTTTTTTATGTCAAAGACCCCTAAACTTACAAATTAGACCATATAACCCCATTTGATAAGATTTCATCACCCATGGGCTCCCCCTGTCGGATAGGATTTTTGCTTTTAGATGTTTTATTATATTTCTTTTTTTTAAGAAAGCATTGGCGCATCCAACAATTCTTCTGTGCAGGTGCGTAGGAAGAATATCACAGACTTGGGAAACCCCTGCACACTGCTCTTGCTGCAGCGTCACCATTTATTAAAGGAAACAAGGCTCAGAGGCACTGAAACGCTCGTTTTCTTTTATCAACGGTGATGCTGCAGCAAGAGCAGTGTGCAGGATTTTCCTTTTCTCCCAAGATGTTTTATTACAGAAAGTGTAAGAAACCCATGACCAAACATATGTCATATATCCTGTCATTGTATTACTTATGAATGGAATTATAGCGCAAATAACATATTACCTTTTTTTGCTGGGGAACCCCCTTGAGGACCCCCGGGGGTCCCTGGACCCCACTTTGGGAACCACTCTGGGCTAGTGTATGCTGCACTTATGCTGGAGTGTGGGCTATTAGGGCTGCACAAGACATTGTTTTTTTTGTTTTTTTTAAATGTTCATTGCAATATCAACTGGCACAATAAACACATCACAAAAGACAATGATAGAGTGTTACTTGAAAGAAAACTGCACTTTAAAATCATTCTCTTTCATCAAAATCATTCTTTTATATTCCACTCAATGTTATTTTGTTTAATAAAAGAATGTTAAGAAAGATTTCCTGTCAGTTGTTTTAAATTCAACCGGCAAGTTGATTGTATTTCAGCAGAACACTGAATGCTGCAGAAAGGCAGAACTGAATGCACTTTAATATCGGTTTATTTATCGCCGGTAATATCGTTACTGTGATATTTAACGATGTTATAGCATATTTTCCAGATATGCCGTGCAGCCCCATGGGCTATATTTGCAGACCACAGCTCGGAGCAAAATTGTAAGCAACATGAGAGGCTGGCCATTAGGTGAAAAGTACATTAACCCTTGTGTTGTCCTCCCTGGTCAAAAAGATTAACACTTTTTTTTTTTTCGACATTTGACATTTTCATCGCTATTTCCGATAGCGATGATTTTTTTGGGGGGTTTCACTAACACCAACTTACATCCAATAGTTTTACACTACTTTTTGATTCGTGGTCAATAAACTTCATTTATATCGAGTTATACCTAATATTTGAGTGAAAAATAAGCAGAAATTATGAATTATTTTGACTAATAGTTAAGATCAGAGGAATGTATGTTGAGTGGATGACTTTAGTCAGGATACCGATTTGAAACCATTTCAATTTTCACCCAAAATTCAATGAAAGTGATCAATTGCATTTGCAAAGAGCGTTTTTTTTGTGGTGATTTGGTTGAAAAGAAACCAATATTTCTGATATAGACATTTTTAAAAGGGTTCAAATTTGACCCAAGAACAACAGGAGGGTTAATCGCAAATTGCTCTAAATCGCAATTGGATGCGTCAAACCATTCAAAATTAAGTATTGTGATGCTGCTGAGACGCCACCGGCCTACAAATAGTATCCCACAGACTAAATCCTTGCACAAATCACGCTATAATCATTTTAATCTTAACATTCTTCAATGAAAATGAGAATAGCGATGCAAAAATGATCATTTTCCTCCAATATCGCAAATCGTATCGCTATCGCAATATCAGTCAAAGTAATCGCGATTAGAAATGTTCCTATCGTGAAAAAGCTGCTGTTATTTAAGTCCTAGAGGGGCAGTCAGTGAGTCAGGCAGGATTCAAATGTTAGACCACTTAACATGCCTTTATTTCAGCATTCAAAATAATTAAAAACATCTCAATTTATTATACATATACAAAATAGGTACAGATCCTTGTGGTATTTTCCCCCATGGGTGTGTCTGTCTGCCTGCCTTCTCTCACAAACTTCTCTTTGCTGACGGCTCTCTTTCTGTGCATTATTTTAAAAAAGAAATCTGTTTGATTCCAATTCCTTTGAGAAAAATTCACCCTTTCGCACAACAAACATAAGAAACAAACTACAACGGATGGGTGGATGGATGAAGGGGTGGAGGAGAATTTGAAAGGGCAGAAAAGTGGTTCAAAGGTTCAAAACATAGAACCAAAAAAAATAAAAAGAGGAAGAGGGAAGAAGAGAGTCGGATCTACTCTTCACTTGAACTCAGAGCTAGAGTTTCAGATGCGAGCGCTGCCGTGGCTGCGAAGCCCGTCTCATTCTGGACATCAAGAAAAAAAAAAAAAAACGTGGTTTTATTTTAGCACCAAGAGGGCCCTGCCATACTGGACAGACAAGATAACCTCAAAGAAAGAATAGCACCGTACGTTTTTTGGCTGTTTTCTGCTTCTGCAAAAGTTTTTAAAGAGTTAACCTTGACTACCCCTTTCCGGCCGCCAAAAGTTCTACAGGCATCACTTCACAAACACTGGGCCCTTTTTTTTTCTTCTTCTTATTTATTTACAGCTGGTATTCCTTGCTTTTCTGAGGTAGCCATAGGATTTGTTTTTTTCTTCCTTTCAAAAAAAGAGGTTTAAACCCATATTTCTCTGCTGGTGGTTTTAATGTGACTTTTCTTTCAAAAAAATATGAAGGAAAAAAAAACTGCAACAAACAAGAAAGCAACCACAACAACGAAACAAATCACAAACGGTTACAAAATCAGCCGATGAGGAGGAGGAGGGAGTTGTCAGTGTTGTCTGGGGCCGGTGGACAGGGAACAACAGAGACAAACATGGCTGTCAGTTTCACCGTTTATTCATCAACACCTGAAACGTTGTACAAAGCAATTGGGTTCTGTCTGTTCTGTTGGGACTGTCCTTTTCATTCCTCTCACCACAGTGGTGTATAAAAAAAATACAAAAGTCACATGTGTGTTTCGGCTGGTTTCTGTAAACTCCAGAGAGGCCTGGTTTGGCTGGATGAAGAGGGGAAGTCAATTTTTCTTTTTTTTTTACACTTTACAGAAGCATATATTATTTTCTTGTTGCCAGTGAAACAAAAAATGTCTTCTTTACAGGATCCTTGGTGTTGGTGATGGTAAAAAAACAAAACAAAAACAAAACAAAAAAAAAAACCAAGAGTCAGAAAAAAAAAAAAAAAAAAAAAAGTAGTGGTCCCAAATACGACGATGCATCGCCGCCATCTTGTTGGAGTGCAGGTTTTTTTTTTGGACCATCGGAAAAATGGCCGAATGGAAATTCGTAGAATCAGGAGCGAGGGGTCAGATGTTTCAGAAATATGGCAATAGAGAAATGTTTTGGTGGGGTTTCTTTTAGAGAGAGATGACTGCTAGAAAAAATAAAACACACACACACGCACAACAACAATTTCAAGTCCAGATTTCTCTTTTTACAAGAAGCAGACGGGTCCAATTTCAAGGCCAAACTCTTGGTCTGGAGCACCAACGTCCATAGGAGCGATGTCAATGATGGGCAGGCGAGATGTTTTCGATGTCTTGTAGTCGATGACTGTCTTGCCCCATGTGCCGGTGTGTGACTGCAGGGACAGAAGAAGAAAAAAAGGGGGGGCTGTTAGGGTCAACATTCAAAATGGCAACTGTGTAGAGTGGTTCACTCTGGACCAAAGTTTTTCTTTTTGAAAGAACTTTTGTTCAAAGCGCACAAACCGCAAGACTAGCTACAGTAGCTAGCAAGCATATTGCTCTGATGAACTGCTATCTAACTCAAAACCACTGTGTATTGGTATACACAGGCTTAGTATAAACTCCCTAATGGTTTAGGGAGTTTATAAGGAAAATTCCGCCGGATGTCCCTCACCAGTTCCACTTTCTTTGTGGGACTGCAACCGGAAACTCAGAGCTAGCGAGCTAACGTTACACGCTGAAAATGGCAAGTTTTGAAGAAATTTGAATGGTGCAACAAGGCAGGCCTGCTTGGTTCTTTCAGGGGAATGATTGTAAAGATTTAAAAAGAATATCTTTTAGGGCATTTCCTCTCTAACTGGGACGTTTTGGGAGCGATTGGTGGGATTGCTGTGGACGAAGTACCCACGGCGATAAACTGGTGAGAGCTAATGAGGTTTAACCGTGCATCCAGCTAATTTAAATAGCTCACGTTACTGTATTGTGTGAACAATTAACTTCATTTAATATTGTATGTGGCGTTGTGGAGCTACGTCTGGCAACGTAGGCTGAACTGAACTGAACTGTACAAACTCTGCAGCTTTAGCATTCGAAGCTTGTTCGGCTGTCAGTGGGGATCTGGATGAGAGTATATCAACCCAAGTTTGAAAGCTCACCGTGCATCCGTCTTCCAGGACGCTGTAAGTGAAGCGGCTGTTGCCCTCGGCTCTGATCTCGATCTCGTTGGAGCCCTGGAGGAGCAGGGCCTTCTTGAGGTTGCCGGCGGTGGCGTCCATGTAGGCAACGCTGTTCTTGCAGTGGTAGGTGATGTTCTGGGTTGCCTCAGTGGACATGAGACGCAGGAAGGTCAGCTGGATGTTGACATCCTCTGGGGCAGAGCCCTCGTTGCCATACTCGAACTGTGTGGGAAAGAGAGGGGGGGATTACTGACTGAACTGTCGAGGCCAGAGGAGGGATAAGAAGTGGATAGGAAATATGCACTTGAGGAATGGTTTAGGAAACAAGTGAGGAATGGGAAGCCAGGGTTGCTTAGGCGCAGCACCCATGCAGTTTTGGCCACCACCTAAGCCATGTGAATAGAATTGAATGACTTTTCTCACATCAAATGAGAAAAAAATATTTAGAAGAATACCAATATTCTTCACTGCTTATGTTCGTTTTAGTTTACTGTAACAAAACTGGAGGGAAGGAGGAACTGAGACGGAAGGTGACCAAAGAGAAGGCAGGTAGGGATGAATTTCGAGCGAGGAGTGAGGAAGAGCTCCGTTTGACCGGTTTAACATATTTACCTGGAAGCCATCGGTCATAGCCTCTCCGAACCAGACGTGCTTCTTCTCCTTGATGTTCTTGCTCATGTACCAGTTCTTCTGGGCGACCACGCGCTGACTTGGGGGTACGCAGGTCTCTCCGGTCTCCATGTTGCAGTAGACCTTGATGGCGTCCTGAGTGCAGCCCTGGTCGGGGTCGATCCAGTACTCGCCTGGAGAACAAAGAGTTCAGGCTTTTTAGTTGTAACAATGCATTTTTACAGTGTGGTATTGTACTTTTACTTAACTAAAGGATCTGAATATTTCTTCCACCACTGTTGTAAAAAACTCACCGCTCTTCCAGTCGGGGTGGCACATCTTGAGGTCCCGGCAGGTTCTGGCGGGGTTCTTGCGGGTTCCGTCGGGGCTGCGGATCTGCTCGATCTGCTGGCTCAGGCTCTTCAGGGTGCCATCAACCTCCAGGTCGCGGTCGCGGAGAACGTTAGCGTCGTCAGCGCGGTATGAGCGGAAGGGATCGGGGGCCTTCTCCTGAGGCTGGGAAATGAAGCCGAGGTCGAATCCGCCGCCGGGGGCACCAGGTGCACCGGGAGGTCCAGGAGGTCCGGGAGGACCCTGAGAGACAAGAGGGGAAAGGAAGAGGAGAAGATGTTGGTTAATTCATTGCCGGTAGAGGTTTTGTGGTGTTCCTAGAAAATCCCAACCTCTATGTTCCATAAAATCCCAACCTCTATGTTTAAAAGTGCAATGGAAGTTGTATTTTATCAAAAAAAAAATATTTAAAAACATATCCCACATCAAACTAACTAAATGAATAGAAATAAATCTCTTCAAATAAATGAACTAAGAACATGTAGTGACGTCTGAATTAAAACAAGTGATATCAAAAATAGATTACGCCCCAGGCAGTTCAAACCGATTCACAATCACTTCGTCACACCCCTAAAATAGACGGAGCTAGACTTACAGCAGGTCCCATCTCTCCGGAACGTCCACGAGGTCCAGAAGGTCCAGTGGGACCAGGCAGGCCAGTCATACCGTCCTTACCAGGAGATCCAGCAGATCCAGCAGGGCCCTACAAACATAAAGAGAATCTGAATGTAAAAGTTCCTCCAAACACTTGTGTAAAACAGTTTAAATAGATAGCTAAAACTAATGACTAAACAGTTCAAATAGTTAGCTAAAAGTACTGACTAAACAGTTTAGATAGTCAGCTAAAACTACTGACTAAACAGTAGCTAAAACTAGGCTACTGACTAACCAGACTAAACAGTACACATAGTTAAATAAAACTACTGACAAAACAGTTCAGATAGTTAGCTAAAACTACTGACTAGACAGTTCAAATAGTAAGCTAAAACTACTGACTAAACAGTTCAAATAGTTAGCTAAAACTACTGATTAAACTGTTCAAATAGTAAGCTAAAACTACTGACTAAACAGTTCACATAGTTAGGTAAAACTACTGACTAAACTGTTCAAATTGTTAGCTAAAACTACTGACTAAACTGTCAAATAGCTAGCTAAAACTACTGACTAAAGCACTTAAAGATTGTGTGGTGTTAACTCACTCTAGGTCCAGCTGGTCCAGCAGTACCAGCAGGTCCCATCTCTCCGTTAGATCCCTATGGGTTCAGAACAGAAACAGTGTCACAGTCAGACATAAAGTGTGTACATTGTGTGTGTTGTCGATGTGTAGGTGTGAGTGAAGTGACATACAGATGGTCCAGGAGGTCCCTGCATGCCAGTGAATCCTCTGTGTCCCTTCATGCCTCTCTCTCCAGCCTCTCCGGTCTCTCCCTTGTCTCCACGAAGCCCAACAGCTCCCTGTTAGGGGGAAGAAGGGGATGAAAAGTGTGGCTTTGTAGCCTACTGTTTGCGGTTCCATCTATTTTGTTTGTATTTGTCTGTTAATAGTTAATTTTGTTACTTACAGCAGGGCCACGAGGTCCAGCAGGGCCAGCAGGGCCAGCGGGGCCAGCAGCTCCCTGAAACATTCAGAAATCAGTTTGGTGTAGAGGCAGGTTGCAGTGAAACACAATGTACGCTTGTGCCTATAGTCAATTTAGTATACGTAAATGGTTAGTTTTTCTTAGCATGTACTGAAATATTAACTGAACACTGGCAGTATTTTCACAAAAAGACAACGGCTAAACTGAAAAATGGCTTTGTCACTCACAGAGTCTCCACGGTCACCGGTCTTTCCAGCGGGTCCAACAGGTCCGGGGGCACCAGAGGGTCCAGGGGCACCAGGGGCTCCAGAAGGACCGCTCTCTCCACGGTCTCCCTAAAACGCAAACACCAAATTATTTAATCTCATGTCTTTTATTACCATGGTCCTATGTTCAGGGAATTTAAAGGGCTGCTGTGGTGAAAAAGACTCAAATATCGGCGATCCAGGATTTCACAGGTCTTTGGCCTTTGATTGTTGTTCAACGAAACTTCAGATAGCCTAAGATTTGTTGAAACTGGCCACTACCGAGGCTATACAAAACATCTCAACAGAATTTTCAAAGACATGGCTCTGATTTTTGTTGTATCTAGCAGAAGCCAGTATAGTTAGCATGTTGTTTGCTAAAAAGGCCTTGTAGGCTGCTTTAGCTATTGCTTGGCTCGGGTCAACTTGGCTGACTCTTATCAAGCTTAATTTATGTAGTAGAAGCTGGAGCTAAAGGCACAGTTTACTGTGTCACTGTGCCATTTGGAAACAAATCTGTCTCAGCAAACTATTTCACTTTGACTGAGAATGAGTTTAATCTCTGGTGCTGGCGACTTAGTGATAGTGCCATTTGAACTCACCTTGGGTCCAGCAGCTCCATCGCGACCGGCTGATCCCTCGTTACCGGGGCTTCCCTAAAACACAAATCAGGTTAACAGATTAGGAAACACCTACACCAGTATACTAAGGTCAGACAGATAATGTACAGACACAATTGTTTCTTCATACCTCACGTCCTGGCTCACCAGGGGCTCCAGCCAGTCCAGAGGGTCCCATGGGTCCGGGAGGTCCGCGCTCACCACCGGGGCCAGAAGGTCCAGGCTTTCCAACTTCTCCCTGTGGGTGACACAGCAACCATCAGTCCAGTCTTGAAAACTTTGGTTACTTTTCTAACTGATTAAAAGTCTATCTGGGCTTGCTCAGTGTTGCAGGATGAAAGGAAGCAAGACAGAAAGTTACTAATTAAAGTTATTTTATACTACTTTAAAAGCACATCTCTTACTTAATATACGTTTGTTAATTGAGGATTCATTTGTAGAAACTTTGCTTCTTGCTTGCTGGTGGTTTTGTAATGTTTCAGTCAGGTGAGTTTTAATGGACTGACCCAAAGATGAATGGAATTTCCCAATAATTCTCAGTGGTCTGGTTTTCATTGTCATGTTTTGATTCTAAACATCAGTTTTGCTGATTAAAGACGTTTGGGTACTCTTGTCTTGAGTAACAATAGAATCTTACAGAAGGTCCAGGATTGCCAGGGAAACCTCTCTCTCCTCTCTGTCCGGGCAGACCAACAATACCACGCTGTCCAGAAATACCCTGAGGTCCAGGCAGACCAGAACTTCCCTGCAGGGGGCAATAGAGAGAAACAAAGAGAAAGTGGTTAGACATCAATGTGTAGGGCAGGAGAAACTGATAGCAACAAATCAATTGGTTCAGTGACAGACTGAGATGGAAGGGGCTAAAGTTTGTTTTGAACGTTAAGAATAACTTACGGGAGCACCCTCAGCACCAGGGTTACCCTTCTCTCCAGCAGGTCCTGGGGGTCCAGCAGCACCAAGCTCACCAGGGCGACCAGCAGGTCCAGTGTCACCACGGTTTCCTTTGGGTCCCTCCTTGCCAGATGGTCCAGCGGGTCCGGGGGGTCCAGCGTTGCCCTTAGGGGGGAACACAACATTGCTGAAAACCATCCTTGACATTGAGCCCTGCCATAGAAACAATACGTGCTAATAACATTAGAGAAAGACTTACAGAGGGGCCGGGAGGTCCAACTCGGCCAGCAGCACCAGGGAAGCCAGTAGCACCCTAGGGACAGACAGAGGTCCATTAAGTCAGTGATTCCCAACCAGGGGAACTTGTACCAACCTAAAAATTGACAGTTCAGTTGTATGACTTTTTTTTTTTAAGTTAACTGCTTAGTATGGCCATGAGTGCCAACACCTCTGACCTCTACACTACTGCTTATGATGCTCCTGATCTAGGACCTGAAGAAAATCAGCATAAATGTAAATGAAGAGGACAAAGTAAAATAAGAGTGGTGACTTACAGGTGGTCCAGCAGCTCCGCGGGCTCCCTTAGGGCCGGTGTTTCCAACGGGACCCTGAAAGGACACAACATATTGTTAGGCAACATGGGTAAACCAGTACCAGGCTATTTAGCATAAACTTCCATTAGATTTTCTATAATGACATGTGAATGTATAGGTTTACAAACCTGAGGTCCAGGGGCACCAGTGGGTCCAGCAGGGCCGGGGGCACCAGCATCTCCCTTAGCACCATTATCTCCACTCTCTCCCTTAGCACCAGGCTGTCCATCAGCACCCTGTGGTTGAGTGAGGGGGGATGGAGAGAAAGACTCGGTAAATTCTGTGTTGAAGCTCAAGCTAAAGAAAAACGGTCAGTGAGAGGAGCCATGAAGAAGTGACTTACAGGAGGTCCGGCGAATCCAGCAGGTCCAGGTGGTCCAGACTCTCCGCGCTCACCCTGCGGAAGAGGAGGAGGAAGAAGAGTCAGTCACGGATTTATAAGATTCAAGCAGCTACAGAACTTTGATCTGAAGCTCCATCTTCTGCTCTTGAGAAGGACACTCAGACAGGTACTCACAGGGGCTCCGCGAGACCCGGCAGGTCCGACAGGTCCGGGGGCACCAGCCTCTCCCTTGTCTCCGGTGGCTCCAGCAGGTCCGGGAAGTCCAATTGGTCCAGTCAAACCACGGGCGCCATCCTTACCAGGAGCTCCATCAGCACCCTTGGCTCCTTGGTCACCCTGGATTTGATAAAGGAAGAGGAGTGATGTATATGTACTAAAAAGCTACGGTGGCTGGTAATGTGTGAGTCATGTCACTATATACTGGGGATATTGGGAGTAATAGGAATATTGTAGTGGCCACTCACTCTGTCTCCCCTCAGTCCTGGAAGGCCAGCAGCACCACGCTCACCAGGCATTCCCTGCAGTCCAGGAGGACCCTGGGCTCCAGGATTACCGGGGGCTCCAGCATCTCCCTGAGGAAGGGGGAAAAGAACAAGAACGAGCAAGAGTGTTACACGACAAATCAATGAGAACTTTACAGGCAATCAATTTTCCCTTTCCCATCTCCCGGGGTTTACCTTAGCACCTTCGTTTCCAGCAGCTCCAGGGGATCCACGGGCACCAGCGGGTCCAATAGCACCAGGTGCACCACGCTCACCGGGGAATCCTCTGTCACCCTGAGGGAAAAGGGTGGCAGAGAGTTAGGCAAATTTAAGTGGAAGAACAAGAGTGGTCAAATAAATCATGAGGATCTATCTGACTGTGGATTGCTCATCTGTAAGGTGGATAACATTATTTCAGAGGAAGGTACATTGTTAATATTTCCTAGAGGCTTTTCAAAACGGGCAAAACCATTCTGCTAAGCAGGTCCTTTCCTCAGATTGCCCTCAATTGTAATGTGAGCTTAGCATTAGTCATGCTGTCTGCATAGCTCACCAACACCCGCTTAGCATTAGCCTGTGATTAGCTAGCTTTAGCCTGTTAGCATTGACATCAATTTAATCAATGTATAGACCCAATCACAAGGTTTGTTCACTATAACTTTGGTTAGAAAACCCCTGAAAACTCCTGTCTCGAGCAAACGGGTACGTGGAACAACTGGATATACTCTCATCTTATTTATCTAAAATACATGTTTGATGCTTTGATATGTTAACCATTTGACTAATGTTAGCTTGAAGACCTAATATACCTGTTGGGACACAGACTAAAGAAAACCACACCACCCAAACCGAGGTCAGACGGTGAGATGTTGTTGTAAGTAACGTTAGATTTGGAAATTTTGAAATGCTAGCAAAGCAACGCAGTACAGAAAATAAGCACACCGCAAATGTCAGATAGGTTGAGTCTCCATGTTTAACTATAACTTCATACGATTCCGGTTTCACATTCGGTCTATAGCAACAACACATAGCTTATTGAACTCTTTGTGGTATGTAGATGTAGATGTATATGTACTTGTTATAAACTAATAGACAACTCTCCAATGATCCTCTGTCAATAGATGGTGCAGGGAGCAGACTGCTGAGTAATTGTGAATATGAATCCTCATATTCGCAATTACTCAGCATGATGATGATAAGTGACTCACTCTAGCTCCAGCAGGTCCAGTGGCTCCAGCCTCACCGGGCACACCCTAGATAGACAAGAGAGGAAATTCATGCGTTCATTTACTAGACAGTATCAATTCGATTAGGTGTCTAAATCAATCATATCTCAGTCAGTACCTGCTCTCCGGGCTTGCCACTCTCACCAGTAGCACCCTGGGGTCCTGGTTGTCCCTGGAATCCAGGAGCTCCGGAAGGTCCCATCTCTCCTCTCTCACCAGCAGGTCCCTAAGGGTGAGCAAGTGAAGGACTGTCAGTGCTAACAGAAAATTACCAGAAGTAAAGCATTATGTGGGTATGGCTTGTTGTCAGTTGCTGCATGTGGAGTTTTAAATGAATTTTGTAGTGAGCAGGGTGTTACTTAGGGCTGGGGGTCGCCAATGATTATCCGAATCAATTCAAATCAATTCAGTTTCAATACCAATTTTGCTTGGATATAAGAGATTTTCAGATAACTTGTGCTGGACATTGTACAAGCAAGAAACAGCCCTCAATTATATGTTTTAATGCTTACTTCAAGAATTGACCCCCAAGAACTTTGTGGTGGGTTTATCCATGGGAAAAAAATATATATTAAAGGTTGATTAACCTATATAAGATCACTCAAACAAAGATCGATTTTAATGGGAGAATCAATTAGTTAAATCCATCCACGTGTGCCAGCACGTGTGCCATTGACTTACAGCAGGTCCAGCGGGGCCTTGAGCACCAACGTCACCGTCCTTTCCGGGGGCACCCTGGGTAGAAAGATGGCAGGTTTTCAGACACACAGGGTCTAGCGTTCAGTCATTACAAGGAAAACCGTAGAGTGCAGTGTATTCAAAGCACAGCAGAGTGTAGACAACTTACAGTAGGGCCAGTGGGTCCCATCACTCCTCTCTCGCCAGTCTTTCCAGCGTCACCCTACACACAGGAGTAGAAAAGCAAGATTACCAGAGATGGGGAGACCCTTTTCTTAGTAGCCTACTTCTCAGTAGTCTACAGTAAACACACGATCAATGATACTGTGTAGTAGTTCAGACTCTTTACTCACAGCAGCTCCCTTGGGTCCAGGGAATCCCATGACTCCAGGCTGGCCTCTAGCTCCAACGGCACCAGGGGGTCCGGGGCGGCCATCTTGTCCAGAAGCTCCCTGGTATGGAGGATTAATTAATTAATTTAAATAAACACAAAATGTCTGTGTTTTGATAAGATTAAGATCAAATTTATTTTTCTGATCATGAACTTACAGCAGGTCCCATCTTGCCATCAGGTCCAGGGCTACCAGGGCTACCAGTCATACCCTACAGGCAGAGGTCAGAGTTCAGAAAAGGGCCTTTGCAGTCAATTAATGTTGTTGCTGACAATTATGTGAAGGTCAGATGGTAGGGATTCTTACCTTAGCTCCGGGCAAACCAGCCTCACCAGTGCGACCAGGCTCACCGGTAGAACCTTTAGGTCCAACAAGACCGGGGGCACCGCGCTCGCCAGTGGCACCCTAGAATGCAGGAGAGGTAGAAAGGCAAAGATTAGTTCTGTAAAAACTGATCTGAAGTTTTTTAATGCTTGTAAGTGAAATGGAAAAGGAGGTGTCAAATGTGTGTGTGTGTGTGTGTGTGTGTGTGTGTGTGTGTTTTACTCACTTTGGGTCCAGCAGCACCATCAGAACCAGGGAAACCACGACCACCAGGGGCACCCTATAGAGAGAATCAAGCACAACTTTCTTAGCTCTATGATCAGAAGTCAACACTGTAACATCTAGACAGGGATAGCCTATTAGCATGATGCTAACATACCCTTCCCTTTGCCATGAAGTATATCCAGGGGTGTAGTGCTATTTGTTGAAGTACAAGAGTCTTGGTTTCTTTTGAAGGTTATAACCAGACTTGGGTATGGAGATGTGTTAACATTCTCTGTTTTATTTGCTTTATTTTTAATTTGTTTGAAATCTGCGGAAAAACTGCTATGTACATATTCCATTTTTTTAATGTTTGGACTCTTTTGGTCTATTCATCGTGCACAATATGTCAGATATTGTATTATCAGCAATAATGCTTCCAAATATTTGGAAATGATAATCTGTTACTGCTTTTACAGTTCTGCTTTCTGGCCTGCAGGGGGCACTACAGAGTTTGTTTACATGGTCCTGATGAGCCAGAAAGCTGCTTGCATCGTCTGTGGCCTACACTGGGAATGATTGGGTAGGACATATTTTGACCTTTTTTCCTCATTATTGTTCTGATTCGTAGTCAGGATGAATGTAGAATCATTTTTGCACTGACCAGCAAAACGTTTTTGTAGAATCATATCTGTTACTGTCAAGTCTGCCGTTGCACAAAAGCAAGAATCATTTCAAATGCACTCAGCTAAAAGTAGCATTGCTGCCTTTTACTGTACATTTCGTTTCATTTAGCTGACGCTTTTATCCAAAGCGAATTACAATTAGTGCATTCAACCGTGATGGTACAAACTCAGAACAGCAACAATCACATAGAAGAAGCACATTAGCTTCAAATAAGCCTAACTACAAAAAGCCATATGTAGGTGCAATCATCTCCTTAGCCAAGGTGCAGTCAGAAGAGATGTGCTTTTAGCCTGCGGTGGCTAACGTGTAGCTTTTCAGGCTGTCCTGATGTCATTGGGGAGCTTGTTCCACCATTTAGGTGCCAGGACAGCTAACAGTCGGGATTTTGTTAAAATGTTAATTTACGCAGAGATAAAAACAAATGAAATTCTATACAGATAGAAGGTAAGAATACACACATCAGAGGGCCCTCTATCACTTCCCCTCCCTATTACACCTAATTCTATGTATGAGATAGTAAAACTTAGGTGAGATGCATACCCGCTCTCCTGGTCCTCCACGGGCTCCTGCAGCACCGGGCTCTCCTCTGGCTCCTCTCTTGCCCTCCTCACCGGAAGGTCCAGGGGGTCCTTGAACTCCTGCAACACCCTGGAGAACACAAACAAAACACACATACACACACACCGATGGAATAAGAGATGGAATGAACATTCATACATGTGTGTGTATACAGAAAGAGATGCTCCATGCTGACTGTGGTGAACTTCAACTTACAGCCTCTCCCTTGGCACCGGCCTCTCCCTTGGATCCTGGGGCACCAACGTCACCCTAAGGCAATCAAGCATGGGTTATTGTCAATTCAGTAGTTTTACTTTTTTACTTCACTATGTTTCAAGTATATATATATTTTTTTAAATCATGTCCATTACATGGGACAGACCTCAGAAAATACTAGTTTTTTGGCGTCGGTGTGTTCTGATAAAAGCTTTACTCACATTGTTACCCTTGGCTCCGGGGGCACCGGCAGCACCCTGAGGTCCAGAGGGTCCACGGGGTCCGGGGAAACCGGGAGCTCCAGCAACTCCAGCAGCACCCTGCAGGGGGCAGCACACATCAGCAACACGCTCAACATCATGCTGCTCTGCCAGGAATCAGTCTCTGAGGCTGAGCCTGAGGCATGTGCTGCTTTGGCAGTGCCTCACAGAACTTTTTGAGCCAGATCCTCAACCCTGACATGCTTATGAAGTATATGTGTTGAGAGAGATACTCACAGGATTTCCCTTTGGTCCGGCGGCTCCATCAGTTCCAGGGTTTCCCTGAGAGGAAGAAAGAGATTTTTCAAACCAGAGGGCCAGAATATTTCAGAGGAATAACGAAGATGCCATTACATCATCATTGGTTATATCCTGTACTTACAGAAGGTCCAGCAGGGCCAGCAGGTCCGGGGTTACCGGGCTCACCGCGGGATCCAGCGGGTCCCTCAGATCCACGAGCACCCTGAGGTCCAGCTTCACCCTTTGGGGAATGCGGAAAATGAAGAACAGTTAGATAATCCTGTCCAAAACAACAGCGACAGTCGCTGTGAGCCATCATGGACGAAGACTTTAGAGAGATGAAAAAAATACCAGTATGACAGAAAAAAAGGCAAAATCTGTGGAAAGGAATGTGACGTGGGAGAGCAGAGGATTGTATTTTGGGGTTAGACTGCGTTCAAGTTTAAAAAAAACGATTAGTCATTGGGGTTTTAAAGAGTATTTTGTGAGCTTTCAAAATGCCACTCCATAATGCTCCTTAAACCAATCTCTTTTGGTTTTTGTGACCAAGATTGTATTGGGTTTTTCATTTCTCATTCAGTTTTAGGGAAGTAAAAGCATCAACAAGACATAGTCCAAAAGGCATAGACATTGGTCTCCTTTTCTCAACAAAAGTTTTAACAAATCAACGTAAATGAAGATGGAGTACAAAACGACGGATAAACCAAGCATCCCAAAGTGCTCCTGGAACCAATCTCTGCAGAATAAACTAAAACTGTGTCCAATTCCACACTACAGAATATACTAATCTTAAAAAAAGCTTTTGCAGTTGATTTACAAGAAATGTAACCTGACAAACGCAAAGTAAATATTTAATTTTGGAAGATTCAATACTAATATTTGTGGGCTACAGCCGCGTCCAGCACACTTAAAAATAATCAAATTTAATATCCACGATGTAGGTAATTTTGTCACTTTTCACACCCTACTACAAATGAAAACTTGCTCTGACTTAGTGCATAGTATGGAATAGGCAATATATAGGCATATGGAAATGAAATTAAATCAAAATAAAAGGTCACATATATTAAGAGAAATGCATCAAAGGAAAATTGGAGAATGGGATAAAATGTGTTATTTTGGATGCTGAAAGCTGCAGATTTGAAAAGAAATGGAGGCTGTTGAAGAGAATTTGCGTGGATCTTAATGGGCGTATAGTCATACCTTGGATCCAGGGCCACCGGGGAATCCAGGAGGTCCAGCGGGGCCAGTGGGACCCTGGGAGGAAACAAGAAGACAAAGATGTTCAGTAATCACATCCAATATAATCACAGCCAATACAGAAAAGATCATTTTCTTTTGCTTTGCTTTGATAGCAGAAAAAATTGTGTTTCGGTGAGTCCTATCCTTCCCAGAGAATTCCCCTGGGGTTTTTAAACAACTATAGGTTACGGGAAGTTGTACATTAAAAAAAAATGCTTCTGAAAGGGAGACAAACTGACGAGTCGCTGAGTGTTCTCAGAACGAGTTAAGCTCGAGAAAATGGAAGACTTACGGGAGGTCCAGCAGCGCCGGCAGCACCATCATTACCACGAGCACCCTGCGGAACACAGACAAACATGATTGTTCATTCTGTTCACTGACAGGCGGATTAATTGATTGCAATATTTGTTTGTGTGTGTGTGTGTGTGTGTGTGTGTGTGGACTCACAGCAGCTCCAGAAGCCCCAGTGCGGCCTCTCTCACCGGGCAAACCACGAGGTCCCTGAGACAGAGGAAGCAAAGAGTCAGTCAGCTATACTCTTTTAAACTGAGCATCAATCTGAAGGGAGGGAGAATCCAAGATGGCTGCTACACGGCAGAGATAGGGTGACTGTTTTACTCACCATAGCTCCAGGGGTTCCGTTCTCACCGGGGGCTCCAGACTCTCCCTGAACAAACACAAACACACAGGCAGGTGAGTTTCTGTTACCGAAAACTGTAGCTTTCTTCAATATTAAATGTTACTAGCCAATGTGCTGCTATTTCTGCTAATGCTACGTGTAACCCTACTGTGACCACGACTAATAGTAACACCGGGCTTACTTAAAAGGCCAGTCTGTCAATTTTACACAGAAAATCTTACACATAAAATTCAGTTTACTAGTCAAAAGCAGACCCAAAAGGAACCTGTGGATTTTTTATTCTTTTTTATTTTTTACAGTTTTTAGCAGTGATCTAGAATGAAAATCTGCTAAATTTAGCAGCCTTTTTCTTTAGCAGTTTTACTGCTTGGAGTGGGGAGGTGTTAACATGCAGAGCTTTATGTTTTTTTATTTTATTAATTTGTTAAAAATGTGCGAAAAATGTGTGGGAAAAAGCTGCAAAAAGTCTGCTCAACAGTCTGCGTAATTCTTCATTCGCAGATTCCGTGTGGCCCTGGTCATAAGGAGTACTAGTCATCTTTGCTTGGGCTTGAAGAGTACATATCTATCTACATAGCTTTGCTTCTTTTTTGGGAAATAAAAAAGTCGAAAGTCGAATTTGAAAACATTTTAGCATGCTGTGTTTGACAATAACAGACGAAATCGCCTCGCCAATGTTCAAATCACTGTCAAATCCCCGGAAAGACGTCAAAGGCTGACCAATAGCATTGATTTATGAACAAAAATGAAAATGACTAAATATGCAGATACAAGGTGTCTGCCCAACAACGGCGATATTTATAACAGAAATCCTGTGTTACAAACTGGGCATTTGGGAGTTTGCAAGACATGGGCATTAACCAGGCAGGGTAGGTGTAAAGGAAAGATGTGACTGGCTCTATTATGGGAAATGTAAGAGCCAGGTTTAACCTTTTTCTGGGACTAAAAATCAGGATATCTCAGCTTCTGCAGCTTCTATTTTTATCATTCTTTGTTCAAAATGGACATTGTTCTACACCGAGACCGATCAGCGGAGGAGCGAAGACACCAAAGAGAGGCAGTCACCTTGGGACCAGCGGGGCCAGAGTCTCCCTTTGCGCCATCCAGACCGCTGAATCCCTACAGAGAGAGAGAGACACATAGAGTTATAGGAGATGATATAGTGTTGATTTGTTGTTGCCGAACAGGGAGGTGTAAGCAGTGACTTACTCTGTGTCCCTTGATGCCAGGCAGACCAGGGGTTCCTGGGAAACCACGAGCTCCCTGAGGGAAAGAGAAGAGATAGGAGACACAATTTATTATCAAAGCTCTATTTTATTAAATTTCTTTTTACATTACATCACTAAGAATTACACTGCCATGGCGACTTACCTGTGGGCCTGAGGGTCCGCGCTCACCGCCGCGACCAGGTTTGCCAGACTCACCCTGAGAGAAAGAGAGGGAACTGATGAATAAACTCATTCTTTACTCTAGTGAGATATAAATGGAGAGTATGAGCAGATCCTGTCCACTTACATCCTCTCCGTTCTTTCCAGGGGGTCCGGCGGGGCCACGGGGACCCATGGCGCCCTGTAGAGAAACACATGCTCAAGGTGAGAATGATGACACACTACCACGGTGCATTGTGAGCTGTGTATCTGCTTCCATGCTCCCAATACTTACAGCAGCTCCAGCCTCTCCAGGCTCACCAGGGGGGCCTGTGAATCCCTGAGGTCCCTGTAGGTGGAGAGACACGTAAACACCATCACTACTACAGTCCCACCACCAATACTGAACACAAACAATGCCAACACTCTCATTTAGGTGTAAATCCACCCTGTTGTCAAGTTATTGTATTAACATGGACATGTGCAGGTTGTGGGTGATTGGGGTGTCTTTCTTTCATGGCTGCTGTCGGCTCACTCGAGTGGGTACGATCTTTTTTAAATACAATTTTCAGTGGTGATCCAAAATGATATCTGCAGAATTTAGCAGCCTGTTTTTGTGCTTGGGGTAGAGATGTGTTAACATTTATAATTTTATTTTAACTTTCTTAATATTTGTTTAAATTCTGCTGAAAATCTGCTGAAAATCTGTAAATACGTCAGTGTTCAAATTAGTGTCAAATTAAAAATTATGTTGTTTGCTATATATGCTCTTGAAAAGGCAAACCCATCTACATCATGCTTTTCATTTTCTTCGGTAAGAAAGTCAGTAGCAATCTTTAACAAAATTGCATGCTTATTTTTTTTAAAACGGTTCATTTAATTGAATTATTCTTCATTGTAATGTCATATGCAGATGATGCAATGATGATTGCTGGATAATATGTATGTTGTATGTTATGTGCAATTGTCTAATGTCAAGTCTCTATTTGGCCCTCAGTGGCGGGGGCCCTAGGGCCTGTCTTAACAGCGTGCACTGGGGCCCATCGCAACTACCTTACACCACTAATCCAGCCATAGGAATATCTTGCAATTTCTTGGTTTCTGAACCTCAGAAGTTCAAAGCTAACCCACTACTTTAAAGGTTTTCAGGTGCAATGTATGTTATGTGCAATTGTCTAATGTCAAGTCTCTATTTGGCCCTCAGTGGCGGGGGCCCTAGGGCCTGTCTTAACAGCGTGCACTGGGGCCCATCACAACTACCTTACACCAATAATCCAGCCATAGGAATATCTTGCAATTTCTTGGTTTCTGAACCTCAGAAGTTCAAAGCTAACCCACTACTTTAAAGGTTTTCATAGTGCTTTTTAGTGAAAAGCATAGAGGATAACGCAAGCAAGGTGCTGTCAAAATAGTGTTTCACCTACCTAGCCTCCTGTCAGTTTGAGTGTGTGTGAGCTGCAGGTGGAGCTAAAGTGTGTTCAGACAGAAAGTGAAGCAATTGTTCTCCTCACTTCCTTCACGCAAATCTGACCACTGTGTATATATTTACTCCCACATGGCCATTGTACCAACTGTACAGACGTTAGCTGTGAGCTGGTTGTGTTTTGTGTTCAGGTCGGCCTCTGACTGAACTCAGAATCCACGTCTACTAGTGTCTTTCCATTCACTTTGTATTCAACCAAATTGGCTTTGCGTTCTGTCTGAACACATAAGAGTTGGATTTGTGCAGCATTTCTAAATTCCTTTTTAACAAAAACGTTGTTACGGGCACCAAGGAGAGGGTAGTGATGTCATGGTGATGTCATGATGATGCTTGAGGTACACGGGCTGCCCCTGCCCTCTTTTCCCATATAATCCCAGCCTCAGATTTGAAATATTTAGAGTTGAGGAAGAAGGAAGCGGTGTACTTACGCTAGAACCAGGAGCTCCAGGGGGTCCACGGGGTCCCATTGGGCCCTGCCAATCAAACAGAGGCACGGTCAGATACTGCATGAACATGATTGACAGCAGATAAATGACAGTGTGTGTGTATGTGTCCTACCATTGGTCCAGGCACAGCCATGGCAGGAGATTTATCCTCGTAGCCACCAGACATTTGAGGGGAGAAGTTCTGAAAAAAAGTAAACAGAGATATAAATATTCCAATCCATCTCTTATGTGACATATCGTCTGAAAATGTCAATTAGGTTTAAACTTTGCATGAAAATGAACGAAAGGCATTTTCTTTATCTGCCATTTAAATGTATAACAATGCATTTGTACACATGTTCATAACAAGCTCGGGCCCTATTTCTTCTCCTCTGTAGGTGTATGCATGAAAAGAGTTTTAAAGGGGTTTATATATTTCAAAGAAAAAAATCTATCCAACAAAATATGATAATAGATTTTGGGGCATCCCGGCCAAAATATCCTCAATTATATCTTAATGAAATCCTGAAAAACAAGATTAATGAAGAAGCAACCTCAAGCAAAACATGTCCAATATCATAGTGTAGTTTGGTCTGCTCCAGCTGGTTTCTGACAACTGTATGTTGTGGTAAGTGTCCAGCTTGCTCCAACTTTGCTCTATCATATCCCATAATTTGTGTGTAGACAAACAGTTTGGTTCAATTGACTTCTCTATCAGCCAGGATCCATTCCACAACTGTCGGACCTCATTAATTGTTGCAGAAGCTACTTTGTAATGACACATTGCAAAAATGGAGAAGAGGTGTATCCAGTGTCAATGAATAATAACAGTAAAACACATGAAAGCCAAAGCTCAAGACTAAAATGCATTACTTTTGGTCATGAACATGAAGTCATTAGGAAAAAAAACACAAAGACTGTGTTGTATGTAACAGAGTGACATCTGCCTGCCGTCTGTGTCAAATGCCAAATTCTTTCCTGCAGATTTTGCAAAACGCTTTGTTTGGATCTCATAAGGCAGCAATGATTCATTGGTTTTTATGTACCCAATCCTCCCACTACCTGCAACCTGCAGTAATGGTTTTTGCTTTTTGTTCACCATGTTTTAATTCAATGTCATATGCGTTGCCGCTATGTCAATTTGCGCCACAACTGTACACAACTGTACACGGCTAAAAGAAACTACATCTGCCAATATTCATGTAGACTACGAACATAGCAGTGCCCGTCTGTAAGAAACACCAAAATAATTCCGGGACAATTGCTCTAAATTCAGGACTGTCCCAAATTCTTTGGGACTTCTGCTCACTCTACGTGCTCACTCTACTGACTCACTATGTGAGTCAGTGTAAATTATACATTAGCATGCTAAATTAGACTGGGATGGTAAGTCATATAAGCTTAGACTGGTGAATTAGCATGTGAGTCAATGATACATTTTACATAAGAATGCAAAATGAAATGAAATCAAATCAATGGTAAACGGAATCATAGCATGCTAAATTAGATTGTGATGCTATTAGATGCTATAGGTATGTTAATGAATATATATATTCTACATTAGCATGTTAAATTAGATTGGGATGATATGTCATATTAGCTTAGCCCAGTGAATTAGCTTGTGCGTCAAATTATACATAAGAATGCAAAATTAGGAAAGAAATCAACGGTAAACTGAATCATAGCATGCTAAATTAGATTGGGATACTATAAGCTATATGTGGTTT
The DNA here is from genome assembly GCF_004354835.1 of Perca flavescens. NCBI lineage: Eukaryota > Metazoa > Chordata > Actinopteri > Perciformes > Percidae > Perca > Perca flavescens. The sequence goes on along the minus strand of NC_041345.1, from coordinate 27,477,610 downwards.
GAAAAAAGCATGTTAGTGAATGATAGCTTCTACATTAGCATGCTAAATTAAACTGGGGTGATATGTTACCTTAGCCTAATGAATTAGCATGTGAGTCAATGATACATTTTACATAGCACTGCAAAATTAGCTTGGGAGTGTTAGCTCAGTATCCTAAACTACAATGAAAGTCAGTGGGAATGTTAGTTTAGTATACTAAATTAGGATGGAAGTCGATGGTTATCATCATCAATCATAGCATGTTAAATTAGATTGTGTAATAATAATAATAATAAACTCTGCACATGAACACATTGTAACTCTGTTCACCTTACAACAATCTCAACTATGGATCAGACAAACATCCAATACAAGTGTCCTCTTCCTGATCTACCCTAATGAACTTATGACCTTCTGACCCTAGACTGTAAGCCAAACTGCAAGCCGGAGCCATTCATTTTAAGCCAAAGCTGGATTCTGTGAGAGACCATCCTGTCAATGAAAGGCTTGACTTTTAACTGTGAATCTCGCCCTGCCCTCTCTGAAAGCTGTGTTCACACCCAGCATGCTTTTATTGGTTTATATATACTGGTCCATTTGGATAACACTTGCCAAATAAGACAAGAAGAACAAAACTAAATTGGAACTTATGCTTGTTTTTGGCTGTTTTTTTTTCTTCATGTGATGGTCTGACCACCACAGAAGAAGAAGGTGTAGTTACTGGCACTAGCAGGTTGATATGATGCCACACATCTGTCCAAAACATTAGCTACACATGTTTTCCAGCTCTGGATTGGCTTAGATTTGGACAATTTGGACCATAACAACTTAAATACATCAATACAAAAAAAAATTATAACTTACTCCACCGAGGCCGGGGGGTCCAGGGGGGCCGGGAGGTCCAGGCATTCCAGGTTGGCCGGGGATACCATCGTTACCAGGGGCACCAACAGGACCCTGCAGTTAGGGGGCAAGAGAGAGATAGAAGGGTTCAGGCTCCAGAGTCAGAATAAGAGGGTCCCCTGGATGCTAACCCATAGACAAAGAGAGGAAAACACAACATCCACTGTATGAGTTGTTCAATCGCCAATCACATGACTGCCTATATATAGTCTTTTTACATCATTCTTGAGCATAATCGTTCATTTCCTGTGTGTCCTGGCAGGTTAATTTGTTCCCTATTGTGATGAAAGCAGCGTTAAACCTGGAGGAGGTGCAGTTTACTCCCCTATGAGACAGCCCATGTGACCAACCAGGAATGGACTGGGCTGTGTTCATGTGACATCAGGATACAAGAAGTAGGTAAGAACCACCATTGACTCTTTACATTATCATCGCAAACTCAAAATAAATGGTCATCATAAATTCTACAAAACAAGTTCATTATAATAATCATGACTGAAATGTTAATTAAGTAATAATAGTAATTAGATAATAACTTTTATTCTGACAGGTCAGCTCACCTACAGCTGGGAAGAGCATTTATAATTTTTATTAATATATTAATATATTAATAAGAAATTATAAATGCTCTTCCCAGCTGTAGGTGAGCTGACCTGTCAGAATAAAAGTGCTTTCCAGGGTTTCAGATTAAACTTGTCAGCTGACCAAAGATGCCTCTGCAGCTGCCTCAATCAAATCCCATTATGACAAATACTTAATTAAATAATCAAATCAACATAAATCTTGATGTTGATTTGATTATTTAATTAAAAACATTTCCAGTAAAAAAATAATAAGGAATTCAATTTTAATTTGAAATCCCATCAATTCAGATATAAGTGGCATCACCACTGCATAAGCAATCCCAAACCTGGCTGAAGATTTTTTCCATATCTCATATAAAGCCAGCTTTCATGTTTTCAGAATAAAATACATTTTTGTTTACATCATATTTGAGTTAGTCTTAATATTACAATTGTTTAAAAAAAAAAAAACTTTCCTCCAACCAAGCAAATTTTCCACTTCCTCACACTTCCTCACTTTGCAACGGGAACCTCTGTATGTTTTTCACTGCTCTCAGTAAATGATGAACCAAGTTAAAAGTTAAAAAACATTTCTTGCCTTTAATTTACTTTGTTGCGTCATAATGATTTCTAGAAACAAGTGACATTGACATAATTCAGAGATGGAAGTAACAAGTACAAGTAGTGCATATTTAAGTAACTACATGTGCAATTTGCTGGGACTTTTACACCATTACCTATCTGATGGCTGTACTTACTTTGCAAGAGAAAAGTTTGAATGCAAAATCCATCATTAAATATGATGCTATTTGCCAGTAAGTTAGAAGTTAGACCCGATGCCATTGGTTTATTTGACTGCTCTTACTTTTCATACTTCACTCTGTTTTGCTTCTCTACTTTGATGCAAGTAGGAATTTGGATTTGCTGGCCAGTCCAGCAAATCCAAATTCCTAGCCCAGCTAAAAGATCCTGTTTCCACACGAATGGAACATTTACACACATCACGTTTTTGTCAGTAATGCTGCTTCAACTTCATCCGAAACACACAGGAATCTGCTCAGAGTGCCACACTTTGAACGCAACACACGGTGACCAGAAATATTATATTTATAGGTTTATAGGTTTTAGATTATATTAATTATGTTATGCTATTTATTGCTGCTGAGTCTGAGGAACACATTTTGTTCCTTCATGTTTTTAACTTGCTTGAATGACAATAAACCTGAAATCTGAATCTGAATATTAAAAAACAAATCAAAAGTGAAGGACAGGTGAAAGAGAGTGTGAACCTACCCTGTCTCCCTTGGGTCCACGCTCTCCCTTGGGTCCCTGTGAGTAAAGAAAAAGAAAAAACAATGTCTCAATGTATGATCAAACGGAGTGGTGTCATCTGTACACAATGACAATATGATTCACACGATTAATAATGTAACTGATCTGATGTGATGATCTGAAATGGTTTAATCACAGATAATGACCAGTCAACTAACTGCATCTGATTTAGACCAATAAATCCAATATCTACAGATTTAGCTAAAGAATTATAATTTTCTGCTTGAATACACTAATCATCAATCCGTCAACAATCAGTAACCAATATCACAACCAATAGTTGCAGCAAACTGATTGAGTCTTTCTGTTTCACTGAATTATATTGTTTGTACACTGTAAAAAGTGCTTAATTGTATCAACTTAAAATATTATATATTATTATTACAACTAATATCAAGTTTTCCTAACAACTGGCAACTTACAATTATAGTAGTCAGAACAACACAATATTTCTCTTGTTCACACAACATGAAATAAAATGTATTGCTGACAATTTTTTAGTGTGCGATAATGATAGATATATTTCAATTTAGAACAATAATTGACTGAAATAATCAATATTTACCTCAACCTGAGGCTCCTGGAAGCCTGTAGAGAGAGAGGAGTTTAGGTTGGATTATGGACGAAAACACACACACACACACACACACAAATACAAAAATATTTTCCAAATAACAGAGGTGAAAATATAGATTCACAATAAAATCCTCAAAAGGAGTCCTGGAATCTTAAGTTTAGGTTTGCTTTTTTACAGCAGGAGGGGGAAATGTGCATCTAGCGTTGGAGGAGAAGGGAGAAGGCATTTGTGGAGTTAATGGGGGCAGATAACGTGCTGAGTCATGTTGGAGCCAAATAGGAAAGAAGTCAGGGACGGTGTGAACGAGACTGGGAGTGTTTGAATGTTGGAATGGGATTTGGAAAAAAAAGAAAAAGACTATGAAAAAGCGGAAACAAAATACAAATGTGAATGCAGGTGACATTAACAATAAAGAATGTTGGAAGAGTACAGAAAGGAGGACAGAAAGATAGAAAAGAAAGGAAGAAAAGAAAGGAAGTAAGAAAGAAAAAAGAAAGAAAGGAATAATAAAGAAAGAAGGAAAGAAAGAAAGCAGTAAAGAAAGAAAAGAACAGGCAGAAAGAAAGAAATAGCCTAATGAAACAAAGAAAAAACAAAAAGAGAGAAAGAAATAGGAGCGCTGGAGGTGGAGGTGTGGTACCGTCGTCGGGGCAGATGGGGCAGCACTCGTCGTGGGGGATGACGGGGTTGGGGCAGTCGGTCGTGTCCTCGCAGATGACCTCATCGCACATCACCGTGCCGCTGTCGCACACACAGATCTGGCATGGCTCGGGCTTCCACACATCTCGGTCGGCAAACACCTGGCCATCCAGGGTGCAGCTGCCGCCTGTGCCTGGGGGGGGGAGACACACACAGGTTACATACCTTAAAAGCACATACACACACACACACACACACAGGTGATATACCTGAACACACACACACACACACACACACAGGTGATATACCTGAACACACACACACACACACACACACACACACACACACACACACACACAGGTGATATTCCTGAAACACACACACACACACACACACACACACACACACACAGATACAAGGGTCTACTCTAGATGTGAGCTAGAGTGAAAAACCTCAATATATACAGTATAATGTAATACCAGTAATAATAAAGAATAACTGTTCAGCTTTCATTTTAGTGTTCTTTTGTAGCACATTATTATTTCCTAAAATACCTATATCACCTAAAAATGAATTCAGAATATACTTCAACTAATAATAATAATAATGTTTAGTTATTATATATTTTATAACAGTTGTGATCTACTGTATAGAGGCCTATGTTTAGCTGAAGCACTTTTACCATTAAAGGAACATTTTGAAGTGCTTTAGAATGAGAAAATGCATCGAAAGAATTATGTTGAGGCAAATTATATGAACAGGAACAGAGGAAATGGTTACAGTCGGTATAGAAAGAAAAGAAACATCAAGTAGGAGAATGAGTGTTTAGAAAGGTCTGAATGGGAACTGGTGGCCTTCGAAAGAAGACAGGACGAGGTGACAGAGAGGTCACCGACGTCACATCACGTAAAGCACGGAAAGACCTTTTTTTTTGTGCACGGATGAACGCGTGGTGATTTCATTTCCCTTTAACAACTAATAAAAAACTGAAAGTTCCTCTGCTCTATGCCACATTTTCCGTCATTTTTGCTGTGGATCGCTCAGCAAAACTAAACCCCAAACCGAGGCTCCTTTTTAGGGGGTTGTGAACGTCCCAGCATGCCAAAGTGCTGAGCTCAGAGGGAAAAAGCATTGGCGCTACAGCGGACTGTCGTCTTGGCAGCAGCTGGTGGAAACACGGTCTGCATGTGTTTGTAATTAGGGGAAAGAAAAAAAAAGTGGAAAGAAAAAGCAGAAGCGGATGAGGAGGAATGGAAAAAAAAAAAAAAAAAAAAAAAAAAAAAAAAGGAGGCGGTGTGGTGGGGGGATGTGGCGGCCAGATGTGTCTGCAGCTGCAGAGCGAAGCCTCTGGGTGACGCTGTGGGACCGCTCAGTGTCAAACCACATCTGCTTCACATAGACAGACAGACAGACAGACAGGCAGACAGGCAGCTGAGTCCTTTCCAGATTACAGGAACATCTGGAAAAATGGAACTTCAGCTCCGTGGCTCTTGTTTCCAGAGCTGGTGCTGATTTTCTTTGTCTTCTTACAGCCAAACAAAAAAAATATTGTTGTGTCTAAAAACACCAACAGAGGCTTTCGCTTCCCTCACGGTCCCTAAAACTTTTGTCCTAAATGCCTCTGCAGTATTAAAAGCTGCAGAAAAAAATCCTCATATTTTAGAAAGTGGAAACGGTCAAAACCGTTCTGTATACTGACTGCATGTGTTTTGGGTGCAACAATTTTAACTTCTAAGGTGACTAGTAGAACTAAAGTTGTCTAAAGTACAGTATTTCTCTCGTGATGACGTAACGGAGTAGAAGTAGAAAGTGGGATGAAAAGAAAAGATTCAAGTAAAGTACACATCTGTCACAGAGCATAAAGTGCTCAGGCTGAAGAGGTCAAATGTTTGTGGCAGACAAGACTATGCCTGCTTGCCTCCGACTCTCTCTCTCTCTCTGTCTATCTCTCTCTCTCTCTCTCCTCTCTCTCTTACCTGGCCAACTCAACGCTTGGCTCCAGGCGCTGGATTACCCTGCCACATCAATCAGGCCTGTGGAGAGCTTTCCTTATCTGCCCTGTGCAAAGCTGGAAGCAGGGAAATCTTTGCGGATGAGGGCGTAAGAAGGCAATTCTTTCCCCTCCAATTTAACTTTTTCTTTTTAGATCGAGATCAACCTTTGGCAGGCGGAGTTGGGGGGTGGAGGGAGGGGGGGTGATGAAATGCATTTCAGGCTTCTCAAGTCAGAAAAAAATTCTATTTCTTCTAAGAAGAAATTCAGCTTTTTTCGTGTTCAAATTGGATTTAAACATGCATTTTTTTGTTGTTGCTATTCCCCGTTAGAAAACGTCGCCTGGAGGAAAGCCTGGAAAAACCTGCAGCAACTCGCTCAGCATGCATGGGCAGGGGGTTGGTGGTGGTAGAGAGACAGAGACAAACACAAGGAGAGAGAGAGAGAGAGAAAGAGAAAGAGAGAGAGAGAGAGAGAGCCAGGGACCTTCTTGAGATGCCCAATGCATTACGTACACCCTGTACTGTTTAAACTACAAGCTCATCTGTCTATCTATATATGTATCTATGTATCTATCTATATATGTATCCATCTATCCATCTATCTATCTATCCATCTATGGAAACAAAAGAAGCAGCACGCATCAAAGTTCTTATTTCTACTTTAAACTTTTTTCCTTTCTTTCTTCTCATCTCTGTCTAAGATCTCAGCAGCCGTCCACCCACGAAGAGAAAATCCACTTTCCAAAACCAGTAAAAAAGAAAAAAAAAAGGGGGTTGAGAAGCTCCGGTAAACAGTGATGATGAGACTTACGGTCGTCCTCGCCCTGCGCTCTGACCAAGAGCACCGCTGCGCCGAGCAGCAGCGCCAGCCGCAAATCCACAAAGCTGAACATGTTTAGATGCCTCTAGACATGTAGACTCTTTGAGGCGAGAGAGGAAAAACAAAAAGTCGGGGACGTTTTTTTTTTTCTCTTCCTGCTACACTCCAATCATACACTGGTGTTTCGGGGCAGGGTCTCTCCGCTCGTCTGTTCACAGTCCTCCTGACCCCAGCAGAAAACTCCCTACTGCTACACTCACTTTCCACCAGGGCTTTTATATGGGAGCCCAGAGAACTGGGAGGTGCTGCGTTGGGGGAACTGGGCCGACTGGGGGTGGTGGTGGGGGGGAACGCACCCTCTTTACCTCGCTGCTGCACGTTTAGGGAAGACAAGAATGGACCCCTCCTTCAAAGAAAGAAAAAAAAAAAACAGAAGAAAAGGGAGAAAAGAAGGAGGGGAAAAAATGCAGAAGGTCCCTCCTTCCATAATTCCACAGCAGAAGGGTTGGAGTTTGGATGGGAGGAGAGAAGGAATGGGGGGGGGGGGGGGCAGGAGGAAACCTGATCCTGAAGAGCATCGGAGGGTCGGAGGAGGAGAGCCACGGGTTTCATCCAGATTTTGGATTTCTGGTTCTGATGTTCTTCCTGATTCACTTGGATTTCAGCAGCGGTGGAAGAAGACATGTTCAGATCCTTTAACTTGAGTAAAAGAACTAATACCACACTGTAAAAGACAAAAAAAACAAATACTCCGTTACAAGTAAAAGTCCTGCGTTGAAAATGTAAACATATGTAAGTATCATCAGGAAAACGTACTCAAAAGTATTAAAAGTCAAAGTACTCCCATTTTAGAAACTGGAAATGATCCAAACTGTTCTGTCAATCAACTAAGTATTTAATCTGCTTATCATTTCAGCTGGATTTGTAGGCCAGTCTATTGTTGGGTAGTTTAATTTATAATGAAACATTATATTTTATAAACTGCATGTGTTTTGGGTGCTAACATCTCAATGTGTAAAGTAACTAAAGCTGTCAGGTGAATGTAGTGGAGTATAATTACAATATTTCTCGCGCGGAGAGCGGAGTAGAAGTAGAAAGTGGCATGAAAAGAATAGACTCAAGTAAAGTCCAAAGTACCTCAGTAAATGTACTTAGTTACCATCCACCGCTGGATGTCATTTGGGTTTCAGACTGCTTCTGGGAGTCTGATAAGTTTTACGTTTAGGTCACAAACGAACGTCTCAGAAGATTAGTCCAGTTTTGGTGTGTTGTAGTTTAGTTCCAGGAGAAGTTCTTGAATTGGATTTGAAGTTAGTTTTGGGATTTTATAGATTTGTCCTTGTGTCATCAAGGTGTTTTTATGGTTTTAGCTGTCAGACTGTTGGCGTGACACTGAACATGGCTGCAGGCTTAGAAGTGTCTGGTTTGCGTTTGTAGCTTTAGCTTGGCTCGTGTTTTTGTTTTCGAAAGTTGGACTTTAGTTCTGGAAAACTTAATTGTTTGCATTGTTCGCTTGCCCTAAATGAATCAGATGCCCATCATGTTACAATCTTAGCACCAAAGCTAAAACTACAGATTCTGAGTTTTAATAAGTACTTGTTTGTACAGTTTTAGGTTGTAATGTTTCCTCTGCATCAGACAGAGAAAAATGGACACCATATTATCAACACATTAGCTTTACTTTCTATCTGTACAAACTGGATCAAAAACATGGTGGGTGGAGTTGGAACGAAGCAGCATTACCATGGCAGGGAGGGTCGGATGAAAAGATGCTATCAAGTGGCATTATGGGAACTGTAGGATCCAGCTTTTTTAGCGCTTCGCCTGTACTAAGGACTGAAAGTCAGGATATCTCGGCCTCTGCTGCTTCACTTTAAACCGTTCTTTTAAAAATCGTTCTTTTGTGAGTCATCCAACATAATGAAAGTACAATACTAAATTTCTAGAGCGCCACTTTAATTTGCATCTGACAGTCCATCTGCCTAGTGGCCTAGTACAGGGTAGTCGCTGTATCACTGAATGACTCCCAGAATTGGCTGATATGCACTTCAGACAACTCAGATCTCGACCAGTGACTCAGCAGCAGCGAGTGTCTGTAAGAGAAAGGCCCTGTCATGTTTGATTGTGTTGTTAAGATCTCCTGTATCAGCTCTCAGATCCATACAAGCATGTGGCCTGACCCTACTGTAGGTAGGCTTGCAGTTAACAACAAACTAACTTCTTACCGGGTTACCACAGCAGTGACATTTATTTAAAGAGTGCAAAGTATAGTAAAGATGGGTGGCATTATTCTTTAGATTAGTACTCCACCGATGTAGCATCGTACTCATTTTCAGACTCATAATGGACAGTTTAAAAATATCTGAATTGATGCAGCAGATCAAGAGATATGATTTTTTTTCATTCCACATTCTTCTTCCTTGTCCTGCATCACCACAATGGCATTACCCCAACTCTACTGTTCGGTTGGAGATTGGGGTGTGTAGCGGCTAATGTGGCCTCAAAACTCCATAACATCCTCAAGCAACAAAGTACCGGTCATTGTTAATTGGGCCAGTTCACATTTTACATCCCAGTGTATAAGCCAAAGTTCAAGAGTCATTGCTCCAATTTGTTGCTTTTGGAAAGAGTGATGCATGCACATAAACGGACTGAACTATCGTAATGATCAGAAGCAGGCTATTTGTCATAATTTATATTTGTCATAAAGTTGGCCACATGCTTATGTTTGAAGTATTTTAGTTGGTGCCGAGGCTAAATTTAAGAAAAGTGGTACAAGGGAGTTGGTGAGAACCTGCAGACTTAGGCCGCCGACCTAGGCTAAAGAGGACTGTATATCGAATAGTGATGTGTGAAAAGATTCAAAATACCTCCATCTGAGATCCAACTCCAGAATGATCCTCCTATTTAAATAGATTTAATAGAAATGTATAAAAATAAGAACTTTCAGGGGCACATGTGATAGGTGCTGCACCTTTTGTCTCCATGTTATCAGATAGATAGATAGATAGATTGATAGATAGATACATACATACATACTGTAGATACCTGCCTGAGTGAAGTAGCCGATTATGAGAAAAAGCATCCACACTTTTTATGAGTGAACCAGATGTTTGCATTTTTTTGAACGCAGCTGAAATGGCCTCTGTTTTGAAATACCTGCAAAATTGTGGGGTTTGCAGACATTATGATTGTTATTGGCTCTAAATAATAAAAGCAACCCCCCCCCACCCACCTCCCCCGTCCAAATAAAGGTTTATATGGGCGATTCTTTCACCCCCTCGCCCCCAACCCCCAGCAAAAGGCTGTATGCAGCGCCGGCCGGGCGGCAGGTGAGCTGTAATTAAACAGAAAGCAGACATTATGGAGCAGAAGAGCTGCAGGGAGATGCAGAACAGCAGCTTTCTGCCATCTGATCCAGCAGCAGCAGACACGTTGCACAGTCTGAATCTGGCCAAGCAAGCCTCTAATTCCCCCCCTCTCTCTCTCTCTCTCTCTCTCTCTCTCTCTTAAACACACACACACACACACACACACACACACACACACACACACACACACACACACACACACCTTCACATTATCCATGTGTCTGCCTGTTACTTTTTGAGGATGGAATGCAATTCGTCTTTCAGGAAGAAAGCGAGGCAGAAAGGAAAGAAAGCGCCACCTCATCATTCCCCTGGTTCAACCTCCAGTATGATCGGATCCTCCGAGCGTCACAAACCAACACGCACAAATGCATTCAGACACACTCGTACACACACACACACACACACACACACACACACACACACACACACTTTTAGCTTTTGTTCCAATGCATCTCTGAGGGAAAAAAACCGAAAAAAACAAAAACATATCGATCTCATTTAACCACCAGATTTAACACCACCGAGACTTAACTCGTGGCTATTCAACAGTACCTTCACTATGAGGTACATCAGTAAACAACCTTCCTTTCGTACATCATAACGACTTCAGTTCAAATGTAAAGTCAAGTTTAGGCACGTAAATGAAAAGGGTTTAGGCCAAGTCTTTAACAGAAACACTGAAAACACACATATCTCATACTGTATATTCTTGAAGAAAACTGTTTTTAAAAGATGTTTATGGACAAGCTGCCTCCAAACATGTTTGAGTCATGCATTACAGTAAAAAAAAAAAACATCTTCAAATATTGAAGATTTTTATGCATGTTGGTAATGACAGCGCTAATGCAATCTTTGAAACGACTATAATAAATATTTTAATGGATCACAGTTGTATGTGAAAGAGCTTGCTGGTATACCCAGAGCTAATCATCACACTACTCTCCACAATGTCAGCTTAAAATGTGAAATGTCAAGGTTGTGTTCACAGCTTGTTTCTGCCACCCCATGTGACAGGTTTAATACTAGTTTTCAAGAAATGTAATTCATTCAACCTTTTTTTTTTTTATCCTCGATAGATCATTGAGGGGCGACCTTCATCTTCAACGTCATCGAGTCAGATTACAAAGACAAGTTCAGAACAACAACACAGAAAGTACAATCATAAGAAAAATAGAAAGACAATAAAACAGAATTGGAACATTATTTCATAAATACATTAGGATAATAGGGATGCAAAATAAAATACAATTATGTAAAATAGTTACAAGTAGAAGTTTGCAGGTTTAAAAACATATTTCTAAATTGTCCGAACGGCACAAGTGAGTTGATTTTAACAAAGTGCTGTAATTTGTTCAAGGAGTTGGGTGCACTAAAACTAAAAGCAGTTTTTTTTTAGTTCAGACCACCCAATACTTTCATATAAAATACAACAATGTGTACTATAGGCATGACCGGTTATCTCAAGGCAGAGTGATAGAGTCCTGAGTTTTAAGAGTTGAAGTTGATGCATGTCTATAAATCACATCACCGTAGTCCAAGACAGACTTGAAAGATGCTTTTGTTTCTGTAGAAATAGCCAAATTTTTTGCCTGAGTCTGCACACAAGATTATCAATGTGAAATTTGAAGGAGAGCTTTTCGTCAATCCCGATAATGAAAGTGTATGACCTTTTTCTCAGACTGTCTGTACTATACCTGTAAATACCTCTGTCCAAAACGTTTAGCACCTGTCTCTTTAAGCCCCCCTCCTCAAAAAGCCTAGTCTGCTCTGATTGGTCAGCGTTTCCGGGTCTTCCACAGCTCTTCTCTCCTGTCCGTCCTGTTATTGCAGCTGGGGAATGACTGTAACGGCACTGTAGTGGCACTTTCTGGAACACCGTTCCAGGACTAAAAGTTGTGATGGAACAGTGTTCCCTTTCAGTTTAAAAATACTTTGTTTCAATGTATTTTTTTTTTATTTGGGTAAATCGTTATTAGCTATTTGCAGTGTTTCTGAATTAAATATTTTTACCTGAGCACACTTGAAAGCAGCACAGAAGGTTGTCAGCGTGCTGCTTGTTTTTACACAGTTGTATTCAACACCACCTGACATGCAGGTAAGATGAAGATCCGCTCGCTTTTAAATTTCTTTAAACTTCAGAGGTTTTTCAAAATGTTTTGTCTAGTTTGGAACGTTAATTTTGATCCAACCACCACACGATTAGGGTTGGATACAGAAACCTGTTGCTAATACGGCACCAGTGCCAAAACGACCGGTATCTACTGTCCTGAATAGCAACGTAAATTTCGGTGCCTCATTTTGGTGCCATTGCGCTTCTCTCTGATGCTCCGAAACAGACGTTAGAAGAAAGAGAATCGCTGCATATAATGCTATTACACATTACATTTGGCAACAGGTAACGTTAGCCTACACTTAGCTAGTAGCTAGATTAAATACAGTTAAAATGCTAACAGCTAAACATTAAAGGTACAATATGTAACATTTCGGCTTTAAAATGTCTAAAAATGACCATACCTATGTTATATATTTTTATTAGTTGTGTTCTTACACTATCCCAAATGTTTCCACCAAATGTCAAACCCAGAGAAATCTGTTATTATTACACGTTATATTTTCAGACACGGCACGTTTCCTTTAGTCGCCCGTCAGTGGCGTCATATAACCTTTCACCCTCCAGTTACTCTAACTTCCGTCAGAACACTGGCACGAAGATGATACGTTCAGGAGTAATTGTAAATCATACAATGTCACAAAAAAAAAATACTTGTAACCGTAATACTGCTTTTTTTTTGCCATACAGCATCATTTTGTGATTAATTACATCCCACTTTTTAATCACAGTAATACAACAGAGACCTTATCTATTTTGAAAGTGCAATATCGATACCGGCTTGACGTTACTATAATGTGCTAATGTTGATGCTAAAGCTTTGTGGGTAACATTATGAGGTTACAACATTGTTCAACACGCTAATAAAGTTATTTTTAGTATGACTGTTTCGACCACAGCTAACAGGACTGAGCTAACCCACAAATAACTTCACTAGTAACGTTAACGTTAGCTGTATAGATAGATGATTAATCTAATGCTAATTTAGCCAAAGTAGCACACCCCGGTCTGTCTGCCTCACTCCCCCGGCGCAGAGGGACTCAGTTGGGATGACAGCTGACAACAGCCCCGTGACATATAGCTAGCTAGTTACCGTTAGCTCTACTACTTTCAGTCAGCTACTTTCATTACAGCAACCCCCGGCCAGAACTTATCTCCAGTGCCTGGTGCTTACGACGGTAACGGCAGTTTAATTAAACGTCGGGAAACAGACTAGCTATATCAGACCCAGCACCGAGTCACAACAGCGGCAACATCCGTAGCGCTACCAGTGTAGCTATGTGCCGAATTTCTCCCCCCTTCACGTTTAGCTTTCTTTACGCCGTTAGCTAAATTAACCCGACAAAAGGTGGGTTAAGCACCAAAACTGCTGCACAACAGGCATCGAACGTCCTGGCTCGCTATCGCGGAGATTTCCCCGACAATCCCCCCCACACCCGTCTCTCAGCCTTGTTTAGTAGCTAGCTAGCGTTACAACAAACCCCGTCCGCCCCGGTGTTGAAACCATCCAAAAGGTGACATTGATATGTGAAATATTTTGTGTTTTAGCTGCTGGCTACTGTTAGCTTGCTGGCTCACTAGCTAACTGGTCAGCTACAAATAAAAATCTAATCAAGAAAAAAGTAATTATGTTGGGGAAACTGCAGCTATTTTATTACAATAACAATAAACGTAATGTGAATAAACTTGAATGGGTAAACTCGTCCGTGAACTGATGCATTCTAACCAGCAGCGAAGGTGTTTAACACTAAAAACTCCCATAATTCTACGCAACTTCACAACGTCATCAAAAGTCCAGTTTTACCGTCCATTGTTTTGGTTGAGAGACCCCTAGCGGCAGAAAGTTACATATTGTACGTTTAAAGTGTGACTGTATTTCACTGAAGAGGATTCCAACACCGGGACATACAACGGTCTGCAGCTGCCACTGTCGGAAAAACAACACAGACGGGACTAAATGGTGCGTTTAAGTGGAACCTTATGGTGCATTCAAAGTTATTGTAAAATACCCTTTTCCCATCTAATGGTTGGGTTTGTCGTTTGACAGCAATTTCCTGGTGAAATAAGTTATTGTTTTAAGTTGCTATAACATTTTTAATGAAACATGTCATTTGGACCATATGGCCTTAGCAATAAACAAGCCATTCTTTATTGTTGCAGCCGGACGCTTTTTGCTCTTCCTTTTTTTTTATAATTTTTTTTTTCCAGTAAGTATCAGTTCAGGCACCATTTAGACACCGGCACCATTTTAAAAGTATCATTTTAGCACTGGTATTGGAAAAAAACCCAAACAATACCCAACCGTAGACAGGACCCAGTGTTTCAAAATGCAACATGACACGGTGAAAACCACAAAATGTTATCTTGATATCAGCATTCTGAGTGTCCACACTTTCTGACTGGATTGAATCTCCAGCTTCTATGCTGTTTGGAATAAAATGAGTGTGAGTGAACTCGAGAGATTTTTGCTGAACTGATTTAACAGCTGTAATTGTAGTTTATGCTGTTTAAAACAGCCAGAATTAAAGAGATGCTAAAAAAAATGACTGTTTTTTTTTTTTAAAAGATTATGTTTCATACTGTAATAAATGATAAATAAAATGTGTAGTGTGAATTTCCTTCAGTGTAGTTTGGACCAATTATGCCGTGGAACTGAGGATTTTGCCATTTTTCAGACTAAAGAATAATTGGACCTAAATTAAAGAGTAAACCACTGTGTGCATATTCTCTTTAGTTTTATAAATGTACATAATGGCTTTGATTCATAAAAAAAGTCTTTTCTTAGCATTCACAGAGCTGTCTGTAATTAGTTGTGTGTTGATTGGCTTAACTTTAGCATGTTGGTAGGTCAGATCAGTTTTTCTAAGCAGAACAATATGTTTGATTACAGAGAGAGAGAGAGAGAGAGAGAGAGAGAGAGAGCGAGAGAGAGAGCGAGGGTGAGAGAGAGAGAGAGTCTATACATATAAGTATGATCTAATTACAGCACATTGCAGAGCCGTATAGCAGTAAAGTTTGGGTGATCAGTGGAGTTGGATTTTCAACTCTGTAATTTCCAACGTTTCCGTGGCAGAGCAGAGTTGGAGAAAAACCATGGAAATGTTTGGGATTCCTGCTCAAAAGGAAGAGAAGAAGCTATTAACATGATATTACTTATTCCCTAAGGTCAGATAAGAGGTAGAGAGACACTTACTGTATGTCACAAAAAATGAAGAAAGAAAGTATCCTGTTAGTGCAACTGTTACTTTTATAAGGGAAGAGTACTAATAAAGTCTCCTTGTATGCAGATGACGTAATGATGTATATGGATGACATATTAATTACACTCCTGGCTGAAAATGCAGAATAGAATATCAATGTTTATTTGCAAACATATCCGAGAATTAAACACAACACATTGTATGATAAAACAATTGGGCTATTACTGTTCCTTGTTTTTATCTTTTGTTATAGCCTTTAACATATTACATTACATATTATTGTTATTAAAACTCAATATGTAGAAAACCACTAAAGTGGTAACCCTTCCCTTTGCCACAAACTGAGCGAGGACTTTTAATATGTCACAGAACACGAATATGATCAAAAAAACATTGTTATAACACCACATTTATGTTATATGGATTTATTTTGTGGAGAATGTCAAATAAGATTTAATATATGATGTGGAAAATGGCCAGGTGTTAACAGCATTGGTCACACATTGTGGGAGATTACATGATTTTATTTGTATGTCAGTCAGTTGTAAACAGTGTAAAAAGGTAATGAAAATATATAATTAATTTGTGGTTGTCTGCAGTGAAGTGATTCGTTCATAATGAAGGAGTCATGATTGACAGACAGATTGTACGCGAGCACAAAGTGAGGAGAGGTGAGGCAAATGCTGGCTGAATGTTTTTGAAAAGAAGAAAAGTCAAATTTGTTTTCATGGGAATTTTTTGACGAGCACCTTGAGAAGCCATGGAACATTTTCAAATAATTCTGTTAACAGCCCCAAACGCTGATATACCACCTTTTCTTTAACACAGAAATGGATGAGGATGAAGTATTTCGAAAAATGTCATAAAGGATCGGAGATTATTAAATTATGTCTGAGACTGTTAAAAAGAAAAAATCCTCTAAATGAGTGTCATGCAGTTTCTAGAGCAGCTTTGAAAGTGATGGATGTTAAACATACAAACAAATCTATCAGTATTCATTGAAAACAGCATTAATTGTGATATTTAAAGCACCTCTAGTGAACAGTAGTTTGTGTTCCACTAGGAAGTAGGTATATCGAAATTCTTTATTTTTTAAATAGGTGCAAATAAAGACTGACATCAGACAAAAAGTGTGGTTGTGTGAATAAGTGAAGGTAGCGAATATATAAACAATGGAGGAACAGAAAATGGGAAGTTGTTGTCATCATCTGTATATATGGATAAAAAAAGATTGTGAAATGAAGTAAAATCAAATCTGTAGTACAAATCTTCTTTTCATTCTAAAATCTAACATTGGAAATATTGGATCTGTGAGTGCTTTCAGTATCCGTCTAATTGACTTAAAGTGCGCGCGCGCGCGCACACACACACACACACACACACACACACACACACACACACACACACACACACACACACACACACACACACACACACACACACACACACACACACACAGAAGTCTATCCAAGATGAAGAGCTGGATGTAAATCCTGTTGGATGTTTTTGGTAGATTCCTGTATATTTTGGGTATCATTAATTACTATATTATTTACTTTACTTCTTGTCTTTGTTAACAGCATTGGTCATAAAATGACTGGAGAGATGTCCACCATGGATGACATTGGCTTTATTTGAAATAAACCAGTCAACCCTGAACTGCAGCTTTTGTGCTTCAGAATTCAGGATGTGGAAAAAAGGAAAGAATCTCAAAAAAACGTTACTCTGAAAGCTGAGCTGAACTGTATTTTCTGTCTGCCTTTGTTTCTCAGTAGACATGGACGCTGCGATGGCATCATTGCCACATCATCGCCACAACACAACCAGACCCACAGAGCAACCAGAGCTGCCTCTGAAAAGTGAAAAGGCCACATAATGGCTTTGGACCTGAACTCAAAGCTATGATTAACTCAATAAATAAAGACCTGTCTCCTACTTACTCATAACCAGAGGTGGAAAGTAATGAATTACAATTCTCGTTATACTACTTCTACACTACACTTTACTTAACTTTACTTATTAAAGTCATCAACGACCCAAATCATGTCCTGTATAGTGAGTTTGAGCTGATGCCTTCAGGCAGAAGGTACAGGTTACCAAACTGCAAGCTTAACAGGTACAAATTCTCATTTGTGCCGCTTGCAATCAAATTAATGAATAATAACCGATAGAGTGTGTGTGTCTGTGTTTGTGTGTGTTTCTGCGTCTGTGTCTGTTGGCTGCAGTGATTTATGTATGACTACTATTACTATATAAGACTGTGGTACTGAACATTGAGGTTATAGGATGTGCAATGATAGGGTACTTGTGCAAAATTTGCTGTTATATTTGACATGGTATTATGCAATGGGGCATTGTGCAATATAGAAGTTATTCACCACAGCATGAGTTAACGGGAAATGTGCAATAATTATCTAAACATTTGTGCAATTCGAGGGGGAGGCTGTGTTGTTGGGGGGTTGTTCGTGTGTTATTCGTTGTTTATTGAAGCATGAGGAAATGTATGACTATGTTGTAAGTTGGTTAATTGTATGTTTATTGTGTGTTATGCGTGATGTGTCGCCATCTTGTTCTCTCGAGTGCCCAAGACAAATTTCTTATCTTATGTTTTGTTTAAGTATTGTACTTCGCTACACTGTTAGAAAAGTCGTTGAAATATGGGCTAATATACTGTGTTCATTTTTCACAGGTGTTTTTCCGTGTTTGGATTTTTGGATTAACTGAAATGTCCATTAAAAAGGTAGAGAGGATATATGTTAAATTTTGAGAATTTTCAGTTTTTGGATTAACACAAATGTCCATTTTCTGCCAGGACATTAACAATTTTTCTACAGATTTTTTTCTTACATGTGTACATTTTGAATCACATCCTTTTTGAGTAAAAAACAAATAAAATCAAAAATGCAAATCACTTATGGTCAGATGGGCAGCGCCAGTTTGTATTCATCGGCGCTAAAATCACAAGAAGAATGGAGACGGACAAGTCAGCCAGCAGTGGTGCGGACCAAGATGAACGCGAAAAGCGGTTAAATTCTGCTGAAGTTAAACTCAAAGGAAATTAAGAGAACCCCTGGCCATATTTGAGTGACCACTTCAGTTAGAAGAAATCAAGAAAGCAAGAAATCTTGGTGTAGTCATGGACTCAGACCTAAATTTTAAAAGCCACATTAACATAATTAAAAAATCAGCCTATTATCACCTAAAAAATATATCAAGGGTTAAAGGACTTATGTCTCAGCAGGATCTGGAAAAACTTGTCCATGCTTTTATCTTCAGTAAACTTGACTACTGTAACAGTGTCTTTACAGGTCTCCCTAAAAAAAATCAATCAGACAGCTGCAGCTGATTCAGAACACTGCTGCTCGAGTCCTCACTAAAACCAAGAAAGTGGATCACATCACTCCAGTTCTGAAGTCTCTACACTGGCTTCCAGTGCCTCAAAGAATTGATTTCAAAATACTTTTACTGGTTTATAAATCACTAAACAGTTTAGCCGGTTGCCTATGTGAGTGTGTGCCGATTACAGTCATTGAGTCTGGGGATGTTTGGAATATTTTCTCATGCTAACACAGCATCCCCTTCCATTCCTAGCAAATGGAAGTGACATGCTTCCTGCTGTCTGACAAGCTGTAAGTTAAGTGTTTTGCCTTCAGGCCTCATATTACTGTCATTACTGCTACTTCTGTTTCTCTTAGAATATTACTGCTGTACACTGGTGACAGACAGATAAGTGGCTGTAAGTATAACACTGCCGAAGACGGTTAGGTTCCTTACAATGACTATGTTTACATGCACATCATTATTTTTTTTTGCCCTTATTCCAAAAAACAATATTCCGACTAAGTCGTTTACATGGCTAATGAAAGTGAATATTCCACTAATATTCCTGTTTACATGTAGCCGTGCAAAATACGATTTTTTCAAAGTTTACCAGCGGTGGCGGACTTGTGGACCGTGCAAACACAGCGTCCCTCTTTCATTCCTTCAACCAGCTTCTTGAAAAGGTCAGCGTGGCGATGTTTGTGCATATCCAAAAACCAAAGATTTCACAAATCACGTTTTCAGGGGAGCCCATGTCTTCTTAAAGGGAGCCGAGCTCCCCCTAGCTCCCCGTCGTTCGCACCCTGGACGTAGGGCGTTCAGACCGCCGGGCAGGAAGTTAATCAGCGAGAGCATCCAGTCAGTTTACCAACCCCCCCCACCCCACCCAATATCATACACGTCTCCTCTACAACACCATGGACGCCAAGATATTCATCTTAGAGGTGGAAAAACATAATATGACTGCATGATCTACAGTGGGGGAAATAAGTATTTGACCCCTTGCTGATTTTGCAGGTTTGCCCACTTACAAAGAATGCAAAAATCTACAATTTTAATCATATGTACATTCTAACAGTGAAAGACAGAATCCCAAAGAAAATTCCAGAAAATCACATCATATGAATTTATTAAAATTGATAACCATCTGATGAGGAAAAACAAGTATTTTACCCCCTGGACAAACAGCATGTTAATATTTTGTAGAAAAGCCATTATTGGCCAGCACAGATGTCAAACGGTTTTTATAGTTGGTGACAAGGTTTGTGCACATTTCGGCAGGGATGTTGGCCCACTCCTCCCTGCAGACAGCCTCCAAATCATTCAGGTTCCGAGGTTGTCGTCTGGCAACTCGAATTTTAAGCTCCCTCCAAAGATTTTCAATCGATTCAGGTCTGGAGACTGGCTAGGCCACTCCAGAACCTTGATGTGCTTCTTCTTCAGCCACTCTTTTGTTGCTTTGGCGGTGTGCTTAGGGTCGTTGTCGTGCTGAAACACCCATCCTCGACCCATCTTCAGCTCTCTCACTGAGGGAAGGAGATGTCGGTCCAGAATTCCACGATACATGGCCCCGTCCATCCTCCCCTCAATACGATGGAGTTGTCCCGTCCCCTTGGCTGAAAAGCACCCCCAAAGCATGATGTTGCCACCACCATGCTTGATGGTGGGGATGGTGTTCTTTGGGTTGTACTCTGTCTTCTTTGCCCTCCAAACACGACGAGTTGAGTTGAGGCCAAAAAGTTCTATTTTGGTCTCATCTGACCACATCACCTTCTTCCAGGCCTCTTCTGAGTCGTCCAGGTGGTGAATGGCGAACTTCATGCGGGCCTGTACATGTTTCTTCTTGAGCAGGGGGACCTTGCGTGAGCTGCAGGATTTCAATCCATGACGGCGTAGTGTGTTACCAACCGTTCTTTTGTAACTGTGGTCCCAGCTGCCTTCAGTTGATTCATCAGTTCCCCCTTGTGGTTTTGGGATGATTCCTCACCGTTCGCATGATCAGGGACACCCCACGAGGCAAGATCTTGTGTGGAGGCCCAGACCGAGGGAGGTTGGCGGTGGTGTGGTGCTTCTTCCATTTCCTGATAACTGCACCGACAATTGATCTTTTCTCTCCAAGTTGCTTTCCGATTCTCTTGTAGCCCATCCCAGCCTTGTGCAGATCAACAATCTTGTCCCTGATGTCCGTAGAAAGCTCTTTGGTCTTGCCCATGGTGGTGATGTTGGATGCTGGTTGCTTGGGTGTTGACAGGTGTCTTTTATACAGGTAACGAGGTGAGGCAGGTGTATTTGATGTAGATAATTGGTTCGGATTGGGGCTGTGTCTTAAAGAAAGACTAACTGGCTTGTAGGAGCCAGAATACTTGCTGTTTGTCCAGGGGGTCAAATACTTGTTTTTCCTCATCAGATGGTTATCAATTTTAATAAATTCATATGATGTGATTTTCTGGAATTTTCTTTGGGATTCTGTCTTTCACTGTTAGAATGTACATATGATTACAATTGTAGATTTTTGCATTCTTTGTAAGTGGGCAAACCTGCAAAATCAGCAAGGGGTCAAATACTTATTTCCCCCACTGTACATTTCATAATATATTTATGCATCTAGCATCTCAAACACTTAACTTTTAAAACAGAGCACACACACGCACACGCACACGCACACGCACGCACACACACACACACTCTTAAGGGATGGGCGGCTGTCAGTCCAGGTGTCAGTGCCGCGCGAGGGGAGGGTTTTGGGGTCCTAAACCTCTTCATCTTGTGTCAGTCCCAGCTGTTTCCCCCCTACAATCCCCTATACCAGGAGCGAGGCTCTTTCTCATTTTAGTTCTTTAAAAAAAAAAAAAAAAAACAGATTGCACCAAGGCGGGGAGAAAAATGTGAGAATGTGGAAAGGGAGGGATGGAGGGATGGCAGCAGGATGCAGAATGGTGGAATGGAAGAAGATGAGCGGAGAGGGAAGAATGATTTAACTGTTCCCAATAAATCACATTTACTGTCGGAGATGTTTGAACAAGAGACAGCTCGCCATGTAGACTTTTATTAACAGAATGTACCCGGACCCTCCTCCATCGATCTGATTGGCTGCATGAAATGACCTGTTGTGTAACTCCATTGTGTGTGTGCTTTCCCTCCACCTTTGAGATGGACAGGACAGGAGAGAGAGGAAGGGAGGGCTAACAAGAAAACACGGCAGAGCCGTCAGAGAGTCCGTTTTGGTTGATTAACTTTATGCGCCTCAGAATCCCTACAACTGACAAAACAACACAATTAACACTCTGAAATGAGTTCCCGTTTGGCTCGGAGTCCTTATTGGCTTGTCTTCAGAGGACTCCTCCAAACATTTTACCCTTGTGTCGTCTTCCCGTCAACTATGAAAAAAACACACTTTTGTTGTCCCTACCTCAATGTTTCAGTCACTCCTTTCAAAGTTTAGTATTTTACATTTTAGTGGGATTTTTTCCAATGTTTTGGTCACTTTTCTCAACATTTGACTCGCGTTTGAATTTTTTTCCCGCTTCTTCCCCAATGTTTTTGTCACTTTTTCAATGTTTTGGGTGCTTATTTTTTATGTTTTTCATGCTTTTTTTGCGGTTTTTTACTGTTTATTTCATTGCTTTTTTGTTGTTGCTTTTATTAACGTTTTGTCGTGTTTTTTTGTTTTCTTTCCTTTTCAGCACTTTATCGACATCCCATATTTTCTGATATTAAACAACTATATAAAAAAACGGGTCAAATATAACCCGAGGACAACATGAAGGTTAAAATTCCTTACAAATATATATTTATCCCTCTAGTTTGGAAGTCTTTGAGAATACTTCAGTGTAATGCACTGACAGAACCGCACTGATGCATGTAACAAATCTAACAAAGTCCAACTTCAACTCCTCACATTGTTCCAAGTTCAAGAAGAATTCCGGTGTATTGGAGTTTGGGGGAAAGGTGCAGTTCTAAGTTATATTCCTGCAGTGTGTAGGGTTAGGGTTAGGTGTGTGTGTGTGTGTGTGTGTGTGTCTATGTATGTGTGTATGTGTGTGCGTGTGTGCATGTGTGTGTGTAATGGAGGGTTTGGATTTGTAGGATTTAGGGGTACAGGAGCATGATGCTGCCTAAGCATGTGCACAGGACTAATCACCATCATGTGGACTTATTCCCTATTCTAATGCGGAAGAATGTGGATGGTGCAACAAGACAGGTCTGCTTGGTTCTTTTGGGGAATGATTGTAAAGATTAACAAAGAATATGTTCACGGCATTTTCTCTCTAACTGGGCCGTTTTGGAACCGATTGGAGGGATTGCTATGAAAGAAGTGCACACGACGATACATTGGTAATGGGCGGTGATGGTGCAGTGGATAAGACACCTGCCTTTGGTGTGGGATATTTGGGTTTGATTCCCACTGCGATACATCAACCAACGTGTCCCTGAACAAGATACCTAACCCCTAGTTGCTCCAGAGGCGTGCGGCCTCTGACATATATAGCAATTGTAAGTTGCTTTGGATAAAAGCGTCAGCTAAATGACATGTAATGTAATGACGTTTAATCATGTATGCAGCTCATTTATCATCATTATTGTGTGAACAGTTAACTTCATTTAATACTGTATGTGACGTTTTCTTTTGCAGGGTGCAATTGTTCCACCAAAACAAGTTCCTTCCTGAGACCATTTTGCAGAGCCACCGCCGCTGCATTGTAATTGGTTTAAAGAAATGCCAACAACCCAGAGCTTTTTTTTATTAGGAATATATGTGTGGTGTAGCTAGGGCTGCACAATTAATCGTAAATTTATCGAAATCGCAATATGATCATGGGCAAAATCCAAATCGCAGAGGGACGCAATATTTGTTCAAGGCAAAATATGTATCAAACCATTCTTAAATAAAGTATTGTGGTGTTGCAGAGACGTCCTGGCCTACAAATTGTATCCTACAGACTAAAGAAAAAAAATCTCTGTTTGGTACAGATCCTCTCAAAAAAAATTAAATAAATCACACTTCAATTATTTATTTATTTTTATATTTTTCAATGAAAATTAGAATAATGGTACAAAAATGATCATTCCCTTCAATATTGTCAATCATATCGCTATCGCAATATCAGTCAAAATAATCACAATTAGATATTTTCCTAATATCATGCAGCCCTAGGTGTAGCCAGGCCTTACTCCACAGCGCTGTGGAGATAGGTCTGGCAATGCAAGACTACACTGACATGTAACATCTTGTATTACGTTACTTTTCTCATCTTTCTAATTAGAATACTCTAATCTCTGACCTTAAACTGTTAGCTGCTTGTCATTATTTAGGCCTCAATTCGGAGCGCACAGACATTTACTATGGAAAGTTTAGACTAGATTTTTTCCATGTCCTTTTTATTCCAGTAAGCACTAATTGGTATACATTCAGGGAATTCAGAATAAAACTAATATGGAACCAATCAAAAAATGCAAATGTATGCATACCTATATAAACACATGCACGCGCAGATATGTGTGTTGCTAAGGCGGCCGCCTTAACTGCAAAGTGCTTCGGGAAACCCTGAAACGTAGGGAGGAAAGAGGAGAGAAGACCGATGAAGAAAAACAAGTTTATAGAGGACATAGAAAAGGAGGGTGAAAAGAAAGAAGTGCTTCAGGAGCCAATTATGGGGAGGAGAGGAAAGGAATGAAGGAGGAGAAAAGAGAAGAGGAAGGTAAGAAGGACAAAAAGAAAATGGAGCAGACAGGACAGCAAGATGAGGATTTAGAGAAAAGGGCGTGTGTCCTCAGCTGAAAGGCTGTGTGTCTGTCCAAACAGACTGAAATAGAAGCAGTCATTACTGCCTGTACTGCTGTGACTGTTAACTGACCGACTGACTGTCTGATAGATTGTCTGACTGTCTGTCTGATAGATAGTCTGTCTGATAGATTGTCTGACTGTCTGATAGATTGTCTGACTGTCTGTCTGATAGATTGACTTTCTGTCTGACTGACAGATTGACTTTCTGTCTGATAGATAGTCTGACTGTCTGATAGTCTGTCTGTCTGACTGATAGATTGTCTGACTGATAGATTGTCTGACTGATAGATTGTCTGACTGATAGAATGTCTGACTGATAGAATGTCTGACTGATAGATTGTCAGTCTGATAGATTGTCAGATTGTCTGACTGATAAATTGTCTGATAGACTGACTGTCTGATACATTGTCCGACTGATATATATTCTAACTGTCTGATAAATTATCTGCGTGATAGATTGTCTGACTGTCTGATAGATTGTCTGACTGTCTGATATATTGTCTAACTGACTGATAAATTGTCTGACTGATACATTTTCTGACTGATTGTCTGACTTTCTGATAGATTGTCTGACTTTCTCATAGTCTGTCTGATAGATAGTCTGTCTTATTGATTGACTGACTGTCTGATAGATTGTCTGATTGATAGATTGTCTGATGCCTGTCTGATAGATTGTCTGACTGTCTGTCTAATCGATTGTCTGTCTGATTGACTGACTGTGTGATAAATTGTTTGACTGTCCCTCTCTTGCTGAGTGTCTGACTGACTTTCTGCCGTATTCATAATGCCATGTGGTCAGTTAGCAGAGAGTCAGACTGCAGGGTGGAGCTGCCTTCACTGAAACCACACGCATGCACACACACACACACACACACACACACACACTGAACTGTTTCAAATGCAGGCGATGCAGTTTTGAACTCTGTGTGGCACAAACCGGGAGGAGCACCGATCACACTGTGATGCATTCACATGAATGCAAAAAGTGAAAAAATCTCTACAAGTGTGTACAACACAAAGACACTTGACCGACAGAGGTGGTCTGCAATGTCACCTGACAGTAAAAGGTGGAGAAGTGGTGGCCTCTGGTATTAGCATGATAGCATTAGGTTGAATGGAAAGTTAGTTTAGCTAATGATTATTTTCATCAATGGTTATGCGATATGTTGAATAGTGATAACTGCCATTATCAGATTGCTTCTTTTGAGTCCAAAATCCAAAGGGATTAAATCTACACTGTTATGAAACAGAGAAATTAAACACATTGTAATAACTTTAGTGATGTGTGTGTGTGTGTGTGTGTGTGTGTGTGTGTGTGTGTGTGTGTGTGTTTGTGTGTGTGGGCAGAGAAGACATACTGACGTGTATAATGTAAGCACAGCTTTACACTCATATATACACACAAATCAAATCTACTGATTCTAAATATCAGTCTGCACATGCCAGCAGACTACTATAGTTCACGTGAGGACAGAATGGGAGTGGAGTGCCAGTAAATGCAGGGAAATGATTATGTTGGGTCTCAACATTTGAGGAGAATGAAGCAAATGTGGTGAGCTGAACTTAAACGGTCCCATATTGCAAAAAGTGAGATTTTAAGTTCCGGGTTCTATATAAATACCGTATGAAGTAACTATGCCTTTAAACAAGCAACTATACTATATATAGGTAGAAAGTGCCGTTACAGTCATTCCCCGGCTGCAGCGACGAGAGCGCAGATGCGGAAATCCTGTTAACGCTGACAGACAGACAGTATGTAGTATGCAGTATTTTTTTACTTTAAAGCATGTAAAAATGTTCTAATTGAAACCCAAAATACAATGAAACTGAAAATGAGCATAATATTGCAGGCAATTATATTTTAGAGTAACTTGCCCCGATGAAGTCCTTAAACGTACAATATGTAACTTTCTGCCGCTAGGGGTCTCTCAACCAAAACAATGGACGGTAAAACTGGACTTTTGATGACGTTGGGAAGTTGCGTGGAATTATGGGAGTTTTTAGTGTTAAGCACCTTCGCTGCCGGTTAGAATGCATCAGTTCACGGACGAGTTTACCCATTCAAGTTTATTCACTTTACGTTTAGTAACGTTTATTCATGTTATTGTAATACAATAGCTGCAGTTTCCCAAACATAATTAAGTTTTTCTTGATTAGATTTTTATTTGTAGCTGACCATTTAGCTAGTGAGCCAGCAAGCTAACAGTAGCCAGCAGCTAAAACACAAAATATTTTACATATCAATGTCACCTTTTGGATGGTTTCAACACCGGGGCGGACGGGGTTTGTTGTAACGCTAGCTAGCTACTAAACGAGGCTGAGAGACGGGTGTGGGGGGGGATTCTCGGGGAAATCTCCGCGATAGCGAGCCAGAACGTTCAATGCCTGTTATGCAGCAGCAGAACATCTCCCAGCTGCCCGGAATGATCTCCCCTTCACTTTTCAGTAATCTTAACTTTTCGTTTTGGTGCTTAACCCACCTTTTGTCGGGTTAATTTAGCTAACGGCGTAAAGACAGCTAAACGCGAAGGGGGGAGAAATTCGGCAGGGAGGAGATTTTCGGCACATACACCGGTAGTGCTACGGAGATGTAGCTACCGCTATGGATGGCCGCTTTTGTGACTCGGTGCTTTGTCTGATATGGTCTGTTTCCCGACATTTAATTAAACTGCCGTTAGCGTCGTAAGCACCAGGCACCGGAGATAAGTTCTGGCCGGTGGTGGTTGCTGTAATGAAAGTAGCTGGCTGATAGCTGACTGGGGGCTAAAGGTAACTAGCTAGCTATATGTCCCGGGGCTGTTGTCAGCTGTCATGCCGACTGAGTCTCTCTGCGCCGGGGGAGTGAAGCAGACAGACCGGGGTGTGCTAGCTGGCTAAATTAGCATTAGATTAATCATCTATCTATACAGCTAACGTTAACGTTACTAGTGAAGTTATTCGTGGGTTAGCTCAGTCCTGTATACTAAAAATAACTATTAGCGTGTTGAACGATGTTGTAACCTCATAATGTTACCAAAAAATTTCTAATAGTTACCAACAAAGCTTTAGCATCAACGTGCCGTGTCTGAAAATAAAATAACAGATTTCTCTGGGTTTGACATTTGGTGGAAACATTTGGGATAGTGTAAGAACACAACTCATAAAAATATATAACATAGGAATGGTCATTTTTAGACATTTTAAAGCAGAAATGTTACATATTGTACCTTTAAGGCTGAAACACATAGGCATGTTTTAATAATTTACCACCCAAGAGATATTAGATATTTTTTCATTACCCTCTTGAGTGCCTCCGATTTAAATTTGTAAATTTGATGGATCTGAAGTGAATTTTTAGGGATGAGATTTAACTCAACTAAACTGAGCATGTTTTCAATTAAACTGTACTTAACTGTACAGTAGCAGCCACTTTGATGTTGCTCTGTTGTCGACTTTGCACTTCCTCTCAGGTTGTAAAACCTGAACACACAGCTGTGTGTCATCACACACAGCAAGACAGCGTGTGTGTGTGTGTGAGAGAGAAAGAGGGAGGGAGGATGAAACGGATAGCCTACCTGCTGCTTTCTCATTACTACCTTTGAGATCCTCAGCAATGGTTAAACGTGTGTGTGTGTGTGTGTGTGTGTGTGTGTGTGTGTGTGTGTGTGTGTGTGTGTGTGTGTGTGTGTGTGTGTGTGTGCGCGCGCGCAATGGGCTCTTTATGAACGGAAGCTATTGCCTTTTTGAAGTTTACGCTACTGGCAAAAACAGGAGAGGAGACACGTTTAAGGGTTTCCTGTGTGTGTGTGTGTGTGTGTGTGTGTGTGTGTGTGTGTGTGTGTGTGTGTGTGTGTGTGTGTGTGTGTGTGTGTGTGCGTGCATGTGTGTGTATGAAGGGGCCTCCTGCTAATAGTCATTTACTGCAAGTGTGTGTATGGTAGGAACGGGAGGTTTACACCTAACTATCGTGTTACGGGCGCGTGCGTGCGCGTGTTTGTGTTCAGTGCTCCTGATCACCTGTTAATTGGCCATTCTGGGCCTGCTGTGTCCAACATTCAACATTGTGACATCAACTTCCACAATAAACACACAACAAAGGAACAAGATATTAGCCTCAGGAGAAAGATTGTAAATTCCTTTCATTTAAGATGTGTTGTGCATCATTTGAACACACTGCCCACACGGCCATGACACAGAGCTGGATTTAAATGAGCAAAACATCTCTTTTGCTTCAAATACTGTTAACTGTCAGAAGAAATTCTATATTGTATTTTAGATACAAATTTAAACAGCAAAGGTCACACGTGATCAATGTTAATAAGTAGATCTGTTATTAATATGACTTATACAGTCTAGGCATTGTACGTTGTTCATTGTTGCTTATATAGATATAGGTGCATACTAGTTCTATGTTGATTTTAATCTTTGTTCCGCTTTGTTCTCAATTTCAGTTGTAGGTCTTTTTCTATCTTCCTGAAAATTGCTCTTGGAGATGTGTAGTAGAGGGGGAAGAAGTAGCAGAGCAGGGAGTTGTGTCTTGTCACACGCATGCCTCATGCTTTGGCTAAACTGCGCACACACGCTGCAGGATTGTGAGTCACAGGCGAGACGGTGAGCTTTTGCTTTGGGATTGTTGTTTCTTCTTCAATCTTTTGGAGCCGGCACAGCTCTGTGAAAACGTCAATCTACTGTCAGCTGTTATCAGAGGACGCAGGTGACAGGAAGCAAGAAATAAAAACAGAAACTCTTAAAGTGTTCATATTATGCTTTTTGGCTTTTTCCCTTTCCTTTATTGTGTTATATATCTGTTTTGTGCACATTATAGGTTTACAAAGTGAAAAAGCCCAAAGTCCACCCCAAAAGGACTTACCATCTCCAACAGAAAACACCGTTCCCAAACAGCTTCAGACATCTCTATTGTAGTCCAGCCTTTAATTCAGAGACAAACGTGGTCACTTTGTAACACGTTATGATGCTCGCCTAGCTGCTAGCAGGGCACTCCCTCATACTCTGCTTCTGACTGGCTAGTAGTCCTTACCTAGCTACTGCGCATGTGCGAAACCCAACAAAGATGGAACAGAAGTGAGATGCCTCACTCTGTAGCTAAAACAGAGAGCTCAACACACAGGGTGAAAAGAGGAGCTGCAGCAATGTGCAGTACAACAAAAACATGGTGTTTTTTGAAAATTAAACCACATAAACCTATTCTGATATAACCTCTAAATACAATTATGAACCTGAAAATGAGTATAATATGAGCAGTCATTAAGTCATGTCCTGTATATTGGAATTTTAATTTAAGATATATAGAAACTGTCGGATCCATTTTCTGTGTAAAAGGGCCGCACACACCTTGCATAAAAATAAATAGGTAAGGTAAAGGTACTTTATTGTCACATACATGTAGCGAAATTCATTCTCTGCATTTAACCCATCCCTCAAGGGAGCAGTGGGTAGCCAATCACAGCGCCTGGGGACCAACTCCAGATCTGAGCCAGTGCCTTGATCAAGGGCACTGACTGGAGAACCTAGTACATGTTTTTGATGGTGGGGGAAACCGGAGCACCCAGAGGAAACCCTAGAACCTTCTTGCTGTGAGGCCCCAGTGCTAACCATTGGGCCACCATGCCACCAGAAGACTGTCCTATTTTTTTACACCTGTAGAACGGACCTCCGTGGTGGATGTGCACCACTGACGCGCTGCTCTCGTGCCCGGTGTAGCTACTTTACTATACTCCGCATACTTTACGCGTGCAATGTAGCCGGCCCGTCAGAGCCAACTCAGTCTCACTCCCATCGCGTGAAAAAGCGACACTTGGTCAGGTGCCTTTGGCATTAGTTATTGACACAAAAAGTCTCCTTTAGCGTCATATTTAGACGCTCTGGGTCGGGACCCTTGGCATCACTGTTTGATGCTCTCAGGACTCGTCTAGCCCTTTGGCGTCACATTTAAACAGACTAGTTCCGTGGAACAGACTAGTGAGAGACATAGTAAACGCTATAGAAAGACTGCAAATTGCCCTTCATGATGTAATACATTATTTCAGTGGGTATGGGTGTGTGTAAAGGGGCCAAAATGCAGGCCTGTGGGCCAGACTGACTACACTCTACTGCCACCTGCCACCAAAATTACAACTGAGAGAGAGGGAGTCAGAATCAGTTTAATCTCAAACAACATTATGAAAGAATTTCCTGAGTTGAAAGAGAGAGAGAGAGAGAGAGAGAGAGAGAGAGAGAAAGAGAAACAGAGAGAGAAAGAGAGAGAGGCGGTGTTGAGATGAATGGCTGGAATAGTCCACAGTCTTCTTCTTCTGTCTCTCTCCTCTCTCTCCGCCAATAAAAGGAGATAATTGAAGGCCTCGCTCTGGTTTGGGAAGGAGGGACGGACGAAGAACAAGACGCAGCGACCGAGAGCAAAGAAGAAAGAGAGAGAGCGAGAGAGAGAGGGAAGCCACGTCCACATGTACTGTATGACTCACTCTCCTTCCCTCCCCCTGCTCTATAACTCTTTCTCTATGACACTCAACCACTCTCTCCCTCTGTCTCTCTCTCTCTCTCTCTCTCTCTCTCTCTCTCTGTCAATGAGGTCAAACTAAACTCAGAGCTGCACTGATTTCCCCCAGAAAATACTTCCTACTTCAAACTTGGTACCATTTAGTGATAGTACTGCTGATGGCAGTAATAGCAGTATCAATATTCCCTGCAATAGCAGTTTTAGTTAGTCTGGCTATCACCAGACCAAGCTCAATCTTTTAAGAGTGAACATTAGTCTGGGGAGTCTGCTCTGTATTTTCTACTGCACAAGAAGTTCAAAATGACTGTACGCAATTGGATAGTCCTCCAACCAATCAGACCAACAATCCGGGTGACGTAGCAGCGACAGCGGCATCAACGGGTTGCTGCGCTTCGGTGGCCGAATGTAAACAAGAAGCTGCTTGGTCACTTCTCTATCGTCACCGTGTTAAACCCTCCAATAGCGCGCCAGGTGGATAAGCCAGTTTGTGATTGGTCCCCGCAAAATTGTAACGGAAGCAGGATAGATGAACGTACAGGTTTCCAGCCTGAGCTGCAGGGCGGAATCAAATCGCCGTCAGATTGGGCTGGGTTAACCCAGTCTAAGTTTTAGTAGCATTTGGAATCAGTATCGACAGCATGACTTTTAGCAGCAGTAATTGTATCAGTACTGTAGTAAACACATGGGATGCCCCCGAGCATGGCCAGGGGCGGAGCCAGATGTTGTAAACAGTCAGAGCTTAAAGCTAAGGGTGGGTGGGGTCTGGGGGCATGCTCCATTTAAGGCAGCTGTAATCACTATTTTTTTTAAGCTATTTGATAAAAAAATGCCTAAAAATCTGTAATTATAATGGCTGTAACTGACCCCACACAGAGTGACACAAGGTACAATTCTTGCTTTTGGAGACATTGGAACCAATGTCTGTATGGGTTTTAATTACTTTGATCTTATGAAATTCAACTCATGAAAAAAAAATGCTGTCTTTCTTTAAATAATTGTTCATTTCTTATACTGCGCTGTAACTTTTGTTCTTGTATTTTATCTGTTTTTATATTTATATCAATATTTATATTTTTAATTTGCATAACATAGGGTAGAGTAGGAACTCGGCATAAACAGCATTACTGATCTTGA
Organism: Perca flavescens; assembly: GCF_004354835.1. NCBI lineage: Eukaryota > Metazoa > Chordata > Actinopteri > Perciformes > Percidae > Perca > Perca flavescens. The sequence continues at coordinate 27,445,386 of NC_041345.1, read as the reverse complement.
AACATATCTTTTGTATAGTTTACAGAATGAATGCCGAGGTTTCTTCAGTAACAGAACGTTTGCTCCATTGTTTTACCGGTCCAGTCAGAGAGACTGAGGGGAAATGACCCAAAGTTTAAGTTATTTTACTAACCTAAAAGTTTCGGTGGCTTTTGAGAAAAAGAAACCACTGCTTGACTCTCAGTTGACTGAGGGGTAGTCTCACATTGCCAGACCTTCCTCCACAGCGCTGCGGAGGAGGGTCTGGCTAGTCCACACAGAATCCCGTGATGGAAGAGAAACGTGCTCTGGTTTATTGGCATTTCTGTAAACCAATCACCATCGTCTTGGGCGTTGCTAAGCACCGTACTGAGCAACGGTGCCGCTGCAAAATAGCTTCGAGAAGGAACTTGTTTTAGTGGAACGTGTACGTTCAAAGGTTGTTTAAGTCGTGCAACAGAAAACTCGGCACCGGAGCAATCCCGGAAGTGGAACGTCGTGGATATAGGACTAACTGAGGGGTGTCCGACTGATGATTTGAATCTTCGACTATCAAGGGGTAGCCCTGATTGAAACCTTCTGGTTTGTAAAACACAGTGGAAAATAAGACCCAGACCTTATTGGGTTCCTACAGGTTCAGGAAATGGGAAGCTCCAAGTTACGGGTCGTTAAGTTCCCAGAGTGGAAAGGAGCTAAGCCTTTCATGTGGCGCCATCACTAAGTCGAAATTTGAATTTGTCTTACCATCAGCCTCAGTCTCAACTTGTTCAAATGTGGTCATTTGCAAATGTTAACATACATGCTAAACATCAGCATGTTGGCTTGGTTATTGTGAGCACGTAAGCATGTTGACCATTCAGCTCGAAGCACCACTGTGTCCGAGTGGTCTGTATGAAATCAACCCTGTTTTAAGAAAAACACGTTTTATTCGCGATCCTATGGAGGAATACTACACTACACACAATCCCAAGCGTAACAGCGATGTCTCTGATTGGGTTACATGCTGCCAGTCCGACATGCCGCCACTCCAAAATACTTCTATTCCGACATGCCGCTATTCCGACATGCCGCTATTACCTAACCCTAACCCCTAACCCTAACCTTAATGGAAACAAAAATTGTCAGAGTGGTGGGACGTTTGAAAACAATGGAAGTGCCGCCACTCCGACAATTAGACTTCAATGTCGGAGTGGGGGTGTGCTGGAATGGATGGCGGAACCCCTCTGATTGGTAGTGATCGCTATTACCATGGAAATGTTTAGCGCACTTGCAAACGGTTAGAGCAATCTTCTACCACAAGTCTATGATTGTCTCTGTACGCAGTCTTGTACCTTTGCCCCTTTTTTGCCTTTATTGCTGTTTTTTTTGCGCCGAAGCCAATGTTTGTTCACCATTCATCTCGTAGCTGGTTGGCCTGGTTCCAGGCTTAAAACTCTTAATATAAGCATTTAATGAAACGCCATTGGGAGATATTGAACGGGGAAAATAACTTGCGGAACCAGAGCCGTTAAATGAGTGGCCAGTCACTGTTGAGCTCTATATAACAATAAAATGACATGCTCTCTCAGTGAGCTGTAATAGAGTAATTTGGCCCTTATGTCTGAAAGCTCTCTTCCTATCTCTTTTTTTTTCTCTGATGCAGTTCATGTTTCAGAAACCTGCACAGTTGACAGGTGAGTGATGCTATAGGGTTTGGTGTAAATCACAGACAGACAAGCAGGCAGGCAGGCAGACAGGCAGTCTTCCGACGTCAGGAGAGGGAGACCTTCTGGTCACAATGCAACATCGCAGGAACGCCCATCTGCAGCCAATCACAGGCTCGCAATAAACGTTTAGAATGTTTTTACATTAGCAGGGCGTGTTGGCTCAGGTGTGGAGAGCGACGCCGATGGTCCATGAGAGCCATGTGGCAATCACCCAAACAAAGGTTCTTTCTGCAGAGAGAAAGAGGGACACGGGACATGAAAGATAGAAAGGAAGAGAGAAAGATAGACAATGAAAATAAGAAGTGAAGTCTTGAATAACGGATGCGTTGGATTGAAAAGAGGAGAGGGGGGAGGCCTGCTGAGAGTGAACGAATGGAAAAACCAGACCGAGGAGTGACTCAGTACAGCCGGAGAAAAGGAGAGAGAGGAATGTTTAGCACACTTTTTGTCTCTCTGTTGCACTTACTTTCTCTGTTCCCCAACATGCAAAGAATATCAAACCCATCCCCCCCTCTCTTCTGACACACACACACACACACACACACACACACACACACACACACACACACACACACACACACACACACACACACGGAGCAGACAGGCTCAGGATGGAAACTATGAGCACAGTGCTGCTGCCAGACAGTAGAGAGAGAGAAATGATCCACAGAAGGAAAATATCCAGTAATGCTCTGACTAAAGTTATTCTACTCTATTCTATGTTTGATTCAAGAAAGGGAAGCATGGACAATCACAGAATGAACGTTAACGTGAGATTTTGGTGGCTACATGTCCAGACAACACCCCACCCTCCGGGACAGACACAACTCCTGGCATCATAACATCATAATGATAATGACAAGGTGGCGTTAATTAGCATTAAACGCTAGCATGCAATGAACTCCCTCTCTCTTTCGTTCAAGTTGAGTCTGGTGATATAAGACTGCGTTGTCAGACAGTGTCTCTGCTTGCCATTATCCTGCACTGAATAACAAATCTGGTGAAAACCGGCAAAGAGTCATGATTGGTTTAGGGACGTTTGTCCTCATTGGACTTCGGAAATCCTGCCTCCGCCACTGCAAAGAGGTAGTTAGCAGTGTGTGCACAAATGTTACCCGCAAATAATGCCGGCTTTTCAAGCGATTCCACCGTCGCGGACAAATTTCTAACATCGGAATTAAATCCTGAGAGCCTCGCTAGAGTTGGGCCGCGCTCCCGTCGTCTCAATCATTTGGCGCGAGGTGTTCATAAAACTCAGTCCGAGTTGTAGCAGAAGATCTGCAACCCCTCCGAATAGGATCTGAATCGCTGTTGACTCTGTATTAACACTGTGTATCAGTGTGACAGAAAGAGCTAATTAGACTTGTGTGCGTGTGTGTTAATGACGTGTCATAACCTCCTGCTGTCCATTTCCTGTGTAGTAAATCCACAGCCTCCAGTCTCCCGTCACACCTGTGTGTGTGTGTGTGTGTGTGTGTGTGTGTGTGTGTGTGTGTGTGTGTGTGTGTGTGTGTGTGTGTGTGTGTATCTTCACCTCATGGTGCGCTCAGGCGCCATTTGCATGCATTTAAAAAGGCAATCCTGCTGTGTGCTGACTTGAGAGGTGATAACTGATTAGGCTAGGCTAAAATAACAAAAATATAAGTGTAGGAAAAAGTCTATAGAAAAAAAAAAAAAAAAAGGACTGCAACAGTTGGAGTGTTTTGTTTCAACTATCAGTGACAAGATTTTGATCCATGGCCCATCATTATGTTATGGGCCCTGTAAACTTAAGACGCATAAAGATGCATATTCCCAATGTGCTGTATACATGTCTAAAGAAGGCCTATAAAACCTTGAATAATACCGGCATATCCCAAGTCTTAATCGGAAAATGCTTAATCCGGAAAAGGCCTTATTCAGAATATGCTGTTTACATGACCTCTATCCTCTAATTTGGAATATTGTCATATTCGGAATAAAAGTGCAATATTTGTGTGCACGTAAACATACTCACTGATAACAGATAACTGTGATCCAGACCACGTCCAGATGAAGTCTGACGAATTTGATCACATTCCGGTTGAAATGCATTTTGTGTACTGTATATTCTCACCTACATTAACATGTGTTAACACCTTTTATCAGAATACAGCTAACCCTAACCCAGAGCCTTAGCTCTCCAGCGCCTGGCACCGCGGCTCCGTTAGCTAATGTTGTTCCCTGGGTGCTAGCCAGGGCCCCAACCCAGGAAAAGGAAGAGACACAACACACAGCAACATTTAGCCTATCTACGCTAGCTCTGCGCTTACACACCTACTGTACCTTTCCGAACAAACAGCGGTTACACACACACACACACACACACGTATCTTGTCAATCAGCAGTGAGGAGATAACAGTAAATTCATGAGGTAACCTCTTTTGCTAGCATAACTGATGAGTGATTATACTGTAGGAACAAAAACTACTCAGTTAAGAGAAAGTTTTAGAAAAAGATCGTGGTTACTTCCAAGGGCGTAAATCCCCAGGGGGCCGGGGGTGTCAGGACCCCCCCCCCCCCGCCCCATCTAAGGGTTGTCCCCCCCTAGAAATATCATTAAAACAATGCTGTGTATTGTAAATAACATGATGATGTATACTTAAAATATCTCTGTAAGTAGTAAAATAATACAACCCCCCAAAAAATGCTCTTTAAGTTTAGAAACATTTTGAGTTCCTGCTCACCTCCACCTCCATTGCCTCACAGTGGTTTGGTCCAATGCATGCTGTACGTTAGGATCTGCAATCGCCGTTCAAGGCGGTTTTATTCACATTAAACATTGAATTAAGTTTAATTTAATGAATTATTAATGAATTAGTGAAAAGTAATTAATGAATTAGTCATGACAAAAAAAGTTTAATTTTTAATAATTTAAAATTTAAAGTTTAATAATTTGAAAATAAGTCATTATGTTTTAAGGTATTTTTGTGGCTTGATTGTAAACAACTTAAAAATAAATACATGGTTTTAAAGAAGAATATTTCAGTCAATTTAGTCAGCTTTTTCATTGAATCAAGCGAACACTGAAAAGAAGGATAATGGTACAGTCTCCATGCTACACTAATGATAGTATTAAGGCTTTCCTCTGTGTACACATGTCCTCTATGAGTATAATTGTGGCTGTATTATTTGTGTCCCCTTCAAAAAATGTTATTCAGAAATTTTATGTTTATTGTCCCCCCCTAGCCTAGAAATCTAGACTCCCCCTAATGGCAGCCAGGGGGGGGTCTAGGCACTCTCCGTTGACTTTCAAGCCGATCAGGCCAATCACATAAAGAGTAAAGAGTCGGTGGGCGGGGCTTATGGCTGCTGCTGCTGCTGGGAACGGCGGTCTTCTGGAAGACTTGGAGTTAAGCTTTTCTTTGATAAAAGAACAAAGAACGACACAGAAATCATTCTTAAAAAAGGAAGATGTGTTCGGAGTTTTGCCGACCGGATACAGCAAAAGTTTAATCTATCAACTAGCTCCGCTACCTTCTTCGTTGCTCTGCCTGGTTGTAACGCTATCCTATTACGTGCAGAGGAAATTTGAAAGACAACCGTTTATCCCGCCCCTCGGATCGAGCTCCGTCAATGGTGAGTTCCCAGACCCAACATCTGGATGTGGGTCTGGCTTGTCAGGCTAGTCCCCCCCTACTGTTAGATCAGATTTACGCCTGTGGTTACTTCACTTCCGGTTGCGCTTGTGACGCTGAACGTGACGTTTGTGAATGTGAAATAAAACTTGCCTCGGTTGCCATTTGGTTATGTATAGCACATACTTGGTTAAGTTTAGAATAAGATCGTTGTTTGGGTTAAAATCAGACGTTACTTCACTTCCTGAAGATTACGCATGTGACGCTGAACGTGGCATTCGTTAGTTTAAGAAAGAAAATTGCCATTAACTTTTACTTTCAAATGGAACTCAAACCTTGCTTTCCTGGGTGAAAGTCCTGCTTTCCTTCCTTCCATGGAAATTTGGGGATCTTATATTTTCGTCACCTGATATACCCTGCTTTGCTCCCGTAGGAATTATTACGGCCACTAGAGGGTGCCGCCACGAGAAAAGTCAATACAGGTCGTAATTGCTGAACAAATGACCTATGGGAGCGTTTTTCCAGGGAAGACAGTCTCCCATATTCATAGTATGTGAAAGTATTGTTAAAGAAACACTGATTTCGGGTCATTTCCTCCTCTCTCCATGAGTATATTCTGTGCAACATTAGCTCACTCTCTTTAGCCAGCACAGAGCAACACAGAAGCATTTACTTAGTTTTCTTTTCTCAAAGACTTTGTAGAACATCTGGAATTATTCAGCCCTGTGTTGCCACGGTTAAAAACAGGAGATGGACAAAGTGGCGGTGTAAATCCGTCTCTGTCCCCGGGATGAGAAAAAAGGCATGATGGGAAAAGCTAGGAGCACTCCAGACAGGGGGGTCCTGGCTAGAAAAGAGTACAAGGATGTCATGACTGAAGGAGTGCTTGTATATATGTGTGTGTGTGTGTGTGTGTGTGTGTGTGTGTGTGTGTCTAAGAACTTCCACATGGGAGCAGAGGGCACTCTGAGAGACATCACTGCTCATCCCCTGGAAGAGTTCAAAGGTCAGGGGCGGTAAAGTTTTGGTGGGGGGGTGGGGGAAGGGGGGCGAAACAAGTAAGAGCTGAGGCAGCTTTCCCAGCTGCCTCAGCTCCAGGCTAACACTGGCTTACTGGTGTTTGTTTTATCACCCCTAAAGTACCAGATGGGCGGGGCTTTGCTGCATAAAGTGGTTCGCATGGCATCAGGTGAGCTGTCAATAACCACAACACGTTCTCTGTTCACTTTTACCTGAATTTTCATAAAGAGTTTGACTTTGGTTCGGCTCTTCTTTAACCCTTACCGTGCACGGCAACTGGATCCTCGCCAGCGCTGGAAGAGGTATTCAGATCCTTTACTTTACTTAAGGAAAAGTACAGATACTACACTGTAAAAATACTCCGTCACAAGTAAAAAGTCCTGCATTGAAAATGTTACTTAAGTAAACGTATGTAAGTATCATCAGGAAAATGTACTTAAAGTATTCAAAGTAAAAAGTACTCAATCACGAAAAATACTCACATTTTGGAAACTAAAAACGATCCAAACTGTTCCGTCGATCAACTTTTTCACAACTTCAGCTGTACTTGTAGACCTGCATTGTTGGGAAGTTTAATTTATAATATATATATACATATTTAATAATAGTGTTTGTCTCCACAGCGCTGTGGAGTAAGGTCTGGCTACACCCACAAACATTCTGGGATAGGAGAAAAAAAACGCTCTGGGTTGTTTGCATTTCTTTAAACCAATCACAATCGTCTTGGGTGGCGCTAAGCGCCGGACGCAGCGATGGCTCTGCAATATAGTCTCGGGAAGGAACTTGTTTTGGTGGAACATTTGCACCCGGTAAAAGAAAACGCCACATACAATATTAAATGAAGTTAACTGTTGACACAATACAGTAACGTGAGCTATTTAAATTAGCTGGATACATAGTTAAACCTCATTAGCTCTTACCCGTGTATTGCTGTAGCCACAGCAAACCCACCGATCGGCCCCAAAATGTCCCAGTTAGAGAATAAATTCCATAAACATATTCTTTGTTAATTTTTCAATCATTCCCCAAAAGAACCAAGTAGGCCTGCCTTGTTCACGATCCAAATTTTCTTCAGAACTTGCCATTTTCAGCATGTAGCTTTGCTAGCTAGAAGGTTGTTGTTGTTTACTGAAGAGAACAGAGTTAGACACAACCACACATCGCCGGAACATCCGGCAATTAGCCTGGAAACGAATTGACGTTGATCCAGGCTAGGCTTTAAGTAATGCGTTTGTGTCTGAACAGCAGCAAACCGAACCAATCAGCTTCCAGTGAGGAGCTACTGTCAGCTGTGGTTTAGGTGTGTGTAGTCTATATCCACGACGTTCCACTTTCTGGATTGCTCCAGTGCCGCCGGAAATTCCGCCGGATGTCCTTTTTTTTTGGCCAGATGTCCGTCACCTTCCGCTTTCTTTGTGTTGGCATTTTATACTCTGGTGGATTTCTGAGGACTATGGTTAACTGCTCCTCAGATCTCTGCAGGGTAAATCCAGACAGCTAGCTAGACTATCTGTCCAATCTGAGTTTTCTGTTGCACGACTAAAACTACTTTTGAACGTACACATTCCACCCAGAGGCTATTTGGCAGAGGCCCCGTGGCTCTGTCCAGTGATTAGCACCACCCATGACAATTGTGACTGGTTTAAAGAAATGCCAATACACCAAAGCAAGTTTCTCGTCCATCCCGGAATGGTTTGTGGACTAGCCAGACCCTCCTCCTCAAGTGCTTTGGAGGAAGGTCTGGTAATGAGAGACTAAGGTGTGTGTGAACAACAATGGCAGACATGATGGACAAATGGTTTATCCAATAGCCTGCCAGGTATTTTTTAAGTGCCTGCCCTTTTCAGTTGCCAATGCCAGCTTCTTAGATGGTTCTGTGTAACAAACCATCTGGGGCGTCAGGTTACTTAAACCCCACCAGAGCCCGAAACCTTTCAAAACCTAAATCTAAATGGTTTGGGCTTGGGTCTGGATATGAGATGGTACTCTGTCTGTCCATCTGGGCTAGTGGAACGTAAATCCCTGCCTCCTGTGGGTCCTACATGTGTTTTGTCCATCATTGCTTAACGCCGCGCCTCATTGGCTGAGAGGTCAGCGACCCTACCAGCCTGTGAAAACACACCATAAAGAGGAAAGTCAAGGTGTGGATCCTCTCATCCACTGTAATGTTGAACATCGTCATCTCCTTCACACTACGCCGCAGCTCTTCGGCACACCAGCAGCAAATGGAAACTACATTTCCCAGAAGTCCTTCCTCTAATGCAGAGGTGTGTTATTGAGGCCCACAGGAAGTACGCCAGGCTTTAAAGCAAATTGAACAAAGGATTGACGGGCCAGGAGAATTACAACTCATGGCCCGTCACGTGATCTGGCCCCAAAAGACTTTTCTTATGGACTTATGTGGTTAAACCAAACTCTCATCTTTACAGTTTGAACAATTTGAGTGACTTGACACTCAATAGTTTATTTAAAGGAAAATTGTATAATATACCAATTTTTACGCAAGGTAAACAAGAAGGAATGAAAATCAGCAGTTTTCTTCAATAAAGTATTTTGTCTCTGGTAATTTATGGAATTACTGGGAAAAAAACTAAAAGGTACATATGTAACAGTAACAAAGAATAGTGTGACTAATCCTGCCTCTCTCCAGCATCATGTGGCAAGTTTTCTTCATCACACTGGATGTCTGCATCATCTCTAAATACAAATGAATGTGGTGTTTCTATTGCTTTCACCGCCATTATTTTCTAAAAAACAGTAAGAATGCAGTTTTACTATTGTAAAGATATAGTTTTTCTTTTTTTTTATAGCTGTGTACATAACCTCAGACATCTTACCTGGACATATTGGTATCTTTGATCTTTTACCTGTTTCTCTCAAACGGTACAGTGTATAATTGTTTCATTATATTTGGTGTCCGTATACAAAAAAAGGCTTTCTGAGCTTTCTCTGTATAAATACCGTATATCTTCATTAACTAGTCTAAAATAAGCCGCACTAAACTCAAACCCAGAATGCTCGCACTTCAGCTCTCAGATTAAACTCCTCACCCTCAGTCTATATCCAGCCCTCTTTCTTTCTTCTCTTCCTCTGTCTTCGTGTCTGCTGGCTTTACATTTTCTCTTTTCTTTCTGCTCCGACTCTTTACTCTGCCTTTAACTCTTTTTTTTTTTTTTTTTCTTCCTTTCTATCTCACCCATCTGCCTCTCAGAAAGGAAAAGTGATGTACTCATTAGTGCTGGGATTCTATTCTTTCACGACACATGGGTACCGATTTGATTTGTCTATTCTCATCTCTTCTCATTGTTTCGTTACCTCCCTTGACCTCTCTGTCTGTGTGTCAGTGAAGGAGAGAGAGAGAGAGAGAGAGAGAGAGAGAGAGAGAGAGAGAGAGAGAGAGAGAGAGGCAGTCTGCCCATCCTCGACGTGGCAGGGTGACGTTGCAGAACCCCAACACAAACCTCCAGGCTTTGCTGAGAGACAACTGTGTAGAGAGAGAGAGAGAGAGAGAGAGAGAGAGAGAGAGAGAGAGAGAGAGAGAGAGAGAGAGAGTAGGAGGAGGCAGTTTCCTTTTACCTCAGTGTCTATTAAACATTGCTCCGTGGACTTGGAATCATCTTCAGAGCATTGTATCTTTTAACAACCTAGTCTCCCTGGGGGGAAAAAAAACATGTTACAGTAAAAGTCTGTGTAACTGAGAAATGCAGCTTGGTGATTGCAATTCCTTTCTTTCTTTTTTTCATTTCTACTCAAACTGTAACTGGTGTGCTGTCTTGGCCAGGTCTAATAGATTTATTCTATCTCAAAAGGACTTCCTGGTTAAATATAGGTAAAATAAATACACAAACATTTAGACAGAGTGGCCATGTAACACTCACGTGCAACACGTATAACACGGTTTTTGTCAAGAAACTATGGAATTGAGAAAGAAAGAAAGAAAGAAAGAAAGAAAGAAAGAAAGAAAGAAACAAGTATGTGTATGTGTATGTGTCTGTGTGTGTGGTGTGTGTGGGTGTGTGTGGTGTCTGTCTGTCTGTCTGTGTGTGTGTGTATGTGTGTGTGCGAGAACAGTAGACACACATTAGAATATAACCAAATACATTCAATCAGAAACCAGGTTAAACATAGCCACATACATCTCTCCAACACACTTTAAGAATATCAGTAAGGAATTAAGCATTTCTAAGTCATATCCATTATTAAAAAGAAACCCTTTTGTGATCAAGGAAAGGCTAAGATACGTTGCTTTTAAACCCCAGTCATGGTTTCTACTCCTTTGTCCTGCACAACCACTAAAAAAAGCTCCTAACCCATGTGACCATCATGATGTCGATACACAAAATAGTCCGTAGAAATACGGGCTAATATACTGTGTTAATATGAAGGAATTTTGTCTAATCATTTTTCACAGGTGTTTTTCCATATTTCGATTTTTTGGTTTGACAGAAATGTCTGTTGAAGCCTTAAAAAAGGTACAGAGGATATACTGTAAATCTACGGAATTTTCCATTTTTGGATTAACACAAATGTCCGTACATTTAACGGAAAAGGTACTGGTAAATTTCTGCCAGGACATTTTCTGTTCTTCTACGGATTTGTTTTTTTTCTCACAGTGCATGTTGAAGTGCAGCCCATGTAAACCGGAAGTAAAACATTTAAAAAAAAAAACTGGTGGAATCCCACAGGAAAAATGGATGTCAGAATGTGACCAAAACAACATTGGCAGAATTACTCATAGATGTAAGAAACCCACCCAACTGTGTTTGGTCAACAGTGTCACATTTTATCATTTCCTTTTCCTTTGTTTATTTCCTGAGATAAGTCCCAGTCTGAGATTTGACTCGTTGAAGCTGAACAGGAGAGCAGTTCAGTGACTTTGCTTTTGGCTTTGGGGAAACTGGAGATGGGGAATTCTAAGTAATCAAAAATACAAAGGTCTCTCAGCCAGGGGCGATTCTAGATTCAGAGCTAATTAATTTAGGACCATCGTGGTAGGGGAAACACTGACTGTTGTAACTAGAAAGACATCAATCATTCTGAGAAAACGTCCTTTAATGCTGAGCCATAGGGCCACTACTACAAAGGTGAGGTGGTTATTACAAATGAAATAGGATATCCATCTATGGAAAAGCAGATATTTCCAAAAACAGTATCAATAACTTTTGAAAATTAAAGATTTTTGAAATTTTGACTAATGGCTCATAAGCACTATCTAGGCAATAGATCCTGGATTTAGTTTCACGATGTTGGGATATTTCCTAGAGCAGAACTCCTTAGCACATAATAGATTAACAGGGTTGCCGGGATCCAGTTTAGGGTGCTCTCTCTCTATGTTGGGTGCTTCATATAAGCTATGTAACATACTGTAAAATATAACTTTGTTTTCAAGATATTTCACTATTTGCTTGGTTTGTTATTGTTTATATTCAGTGTTGGGAAGGATACTTTCAAAACGTATTTCGTTACAGAATACAGAATACATGCCCACAGATTGAGTAACGTAACGTATTCCGTACTCAATCTGAGCAACGTATTCTGAATACTTGGATTACTTCAGGATTACTTCCACATTGAATTGTTTTATAAGTGTAGGAATGCGACCATCACATCCAGCTTACTAAACAGGCCTATAATGGTGTGTTCTTTTTATTCCAACTGGCTGAATGTGTACCTGAACAAGCAGATAGATTATTGTATTGGTAGTCCCAAACTGCATACTACAAAAATCTAACCGCGATCTAAGCTACCACAAGCTAATTTTAGCTAACGTTAGCTAGCATGTCAAAAGGGCCTGTCAGTCTTTAAACGTCTCTTGAGCTAGTAAATCAGCACGTATACGTATAGGAGAAAGTCCCACGTCAATGTTAAAATAGCAAGGTGACCAGTAAAACTACAACAGACGACTACCCTTGGCTAATTAAAAAAATAACTTACTTTAAGATGCTTCTTCAGGTTGGAGGTGGAGTAATTTGGAGCTGAAAGGAGGTTGGTTGCTGGCAAGCAGAGGCTGCACGGCACATTAATATTTCGTTCTCCCTGTTCTTTCTTTAATGTGAAATGCTGTTTGAATTTCCAAGATAGAAACTTATTCCTGCCTTGGCTCTGTCGTGCCGGTTCCGACTCCATTGTGACTGATCACGGAGCTAATTTTTACGATTTCATATCGATAGTGATGCGATAGAGTTGCCTTTTATGGGCTTTTATATGCCTTTTCAGGACTGCAGCATCCTGGATGTTTTTCCTTTTTCAGACCATTCTTTGTAAACCCTAGAAATGGTTGTGCGTGAAAATCCCAGTAACTGAGCAGATTATGAAATACTCAAACCAGCCCGTCTGGCACCAACAACCATGCCATGCTCAAAGTTGCTTAGATCACCTTTCTTTCCCATTCTGACATTCAGTTTAGAGTTCAGGAGATTGTCCAGACCTGGACCACACCCTAAATGCATTGAAGCAGCTGCCATGTGATTGGTTGATTAGATAATTGCATTAACGAGAAATCTTACAGGTATTCCTAATAATCTTTAAGGTGAGTGTATGATCTGCTGGCGCGCTTTCACTTCACGTATGTGCAGATCAGTTTCTTCTCCTGAAAATCTCTCCTTCCTGCTCAGCAAATCCGCCATCATAATAGCACTGCGCCAAGGTCCGAACGCGCCTGGCTTTTAAAAGGGAATGGGAGATGACGCTCTGATTGGTTTATGGCATGTGACGCCCCAAAACACACCTATGATTAAGTAAGACCGCTTAGAACCATGCGCCCGGCGCGTTTCCGCCTTCAAACTAGCAAAAGTGGATTTGGACACGCCCTACACGCACCTGCGCCAGGCGCTTCACGCTGTGCGCTTAGATGGTTAAAATAGGGCCCTAAAGCCTTGCCAGTAACTCTTTGAGGCTTTATGTGGTGCTTAAATACCCTAGACAGGCTCCAGTATGTCCAAAACTCTGCCGCCAGGGTCCTCACCTACACCAAGATGTGGCAGCACATCACCCCAACCCTCACCCACCTTCACTGGCTCCCAATTAAGTCCCACATCACATATGAAATCCTCCTTCTCCAAATCCATCCATGCCCCTGGCCCCGCAGTACCTCTCCGACCTCCTCCATCCATACTATCCCACCCCGAAAACTGCGGTCCTCAGACGCTGGCCTGCTCTCCATTCCCCACCACCAGACTCTGTACCTTCTGAGACCAAGCCTTTAATGTTGCAGCCCCATCACTCTGGAACATACTCCCTGCAGATAGCCAACATGTTACATCCCTGGACATATTTAAAAAAAAATCCTGAAACACCACCTGTTGACCACAGCCTACAACCTCCCTTAGCTTAGCGACAGTAATTCTGTAAAGTTATTATTATTATTATTATTATTATTATTAAAGCTAAATGCCAATGTCACCATGCTACCCAATGGTCACACTGACAATGCTAACATGCTGATGTTAAGCAGGCACTATGTTCACCATCTTAATTTAGCATGTTAACGTGCTAACGTTGGCTAATTAGCAGTAAACACAAAGTACGGCTGAGGCTGATGGGAATGCCTTTAGTTTTGCAGGTGTTTTTGGTCCTAACCCAAAGCATTGGACGAATTGAGTTTTGATCCGATCATGGCACGTGATGAAAAGTGAAGGGATCACCAACGTTTTTAGGATTCGTCCTCCGGGCGGACCGTGCATTTTAAGTCCAAAAGTTTCACAGCAGTGCTGCTAGCATGGCTAACAAACGATGCTAGAGTTGGTAAAGATCATGGATGTCTTAAGAGAACCCATTCCTATTCATTCTCTCCTCATATAGGGCATCATCATAACATTTTAAATTGACTGATGAAGAAGAAGTGCGTACTGAAAAATAATAAACGGAGACAATTCTCACAGTTGAAGTGGTACAACCTCGATTTAGTAAATTGCCAGTTTGAAACCAGCACGTAGTGATTATGAATTTAGGACGCCCCTTACACTAAAACATTAGCGGTGGATTTGTAGCACTGTAGGTAAATGTTGTAATATATATATATATATATATATATATATAAATATATAAAACAGGGATAATTCAGCTTACTGAGCCGAGAAAGATGAGGAGAGTAACAGAAGAGATGACAGGAAAAACAGAGGGAGAGAGAGTGTGGGTCAAATGTTGGGAAAATAATCCCTCCCTCCTTTCCTTCTCTCTCATTCTCTTTCTCCGTGGCAGTTTAATCTAAGCAGTATGTGTGTGTCTGACACATGAGGGGAGGAGACGGAGAAAGAAAGAGAGAGAGAGAGAGAGAGACTGAGGGGAGAAAGAGAGAGAGGGTTTGCATTCTTTTCTGTTGAGGTCAATGTTTTACAAAGCCTTTTGACCACTGCCTGCAGAGTCTGTGTGTGTGTGTGTGTGTGTGTGTGTGTGTGTGTGTGTGTGTGTGTGTGTGTGTGTGTGTGTGTGTGTGTGTGTGTGTGTGTGTGTTGACATGTGAGAAATAAGTCATTTGATCCGCAGCATCATCAACAATCAGATCAAGAGGTCTTTTTACTTTTACTAAAAAACTTTTCGACTGTCTTCCGTTCCATTCTCTAAATGACGTGTCGGCATCGTCCCACGGTTATGACATCACAGCCAGATGTTCTTGAAGTGTTTTGGTCTGCAATGCTATTATAATTATATATTATATAATAATAATAATAATAATAATCACACGTAATATCAACTTTTTTTTTGAAAGTGCTTAAAGATATTTTTTAAATGGATTTTAATTTGATTGAAGTTATTTTAGTGATGTTTTATGCGTTTCTTTTGCTCTTTGCTGATTTCCGTGCACTCGCTCTTTCACCTCCCCTCGAATTTGTTCCTTCACCTTTCATCTTCCCCTCCCTCTGTCGTTTTTCTCCTCCTCAAATGTCCCTCTTTACTCAGATCCAGGTTCTATCCATTTTTTTTTTTTTTTTTTAGGATTGTTCCTCCTCTCTATCCACAAGCCACACTGGCTGCTTCTTTCTGCTTGCTTTTCTCCCAACACTCTTCATTTCCATCCTGTCACCATCTGCCTCTCAACGCATTCTCACCAACCGGTTCGTATGATATCGTAAGAAAACGTACGCACAAACGTATGTAAGTATCATCAGGAAAACGTAGCGAAAGCATTACAAGTAAAAGTACACAATGCAGAAACAACCCTCCCGGTGTAGAAAGGGTAAAGGATCCAACCAGTTGTGTGTTTAACGGTCTGATCATCTCAGCAGGACTTGTAGCCCGCTATATTGTTGGCTAGTTTCAGTTATAATAAAAGCATCAGATTTTATAAACTGCATGTGTTTTTGTGTGCAGAAATCTTAATGTGTAAAGTAACTAAAGCTGTCAGCTGTTAAAGGTCCCATGGCATGAAAATTTCACTTCATGAGGTTTTTTAACATTAATGTGTGATCCCCCAGCCTGTCTATGGTCCCCAAAAAAAATGGCTTAAAATGTTGATAGGTGTAAACCGAGCCCTGAGTATCCTACTCTGCCTTTGAGAAAATGAAAGCTCAGATGAGCTGTTCTGGAATCTTGCTTGTTATGAGGTCATACGGAGCAAGGTTACCTCCCCTTTCTCTGCTTTGCCCACCCAGATAATTTGGCCCACCCATGAGAGAGAGAGAGACATCATGGCTTTCAAACAAGAAAAGTGGCAGTTGGTCAAGGCCACACCCCCACCCTCCACCTTGCCCCGCCCTCTCTCCTCCTCAATAGCTAGAGTCACAAAAATGGCACATACTAAGGAAAGCTCATTATGGGACTGGCTCTAGTGGCTGTAATTCTGCACCAAGGCTGAATTTCGGGAAAGAGACTTCAGATACAGTATTAGGGGACCACTAAGTTCTGTATAAAAGAGACTTCAGATACAGTATTAGGGGACCACTAAGGTCTATATAAAAGAGACTTCAGATACAGTATTAGGGGACCACTAAGGTCTATATAAAAGAGACTTCAGATACAGTATTAGGGGACCACTAAGGTCTATATAAAAGAGACTTCAGATACAGTATTAGGGGACCACTAAGGTCTATATAAAAGAGACTTCAGATACAGTATTAGGGGACCACTAAGGTCAATATAAAAGAGACTTCAGATACAGTATTAGGGGACCACTAAGGTCTATATAAAAGAGACTTCAGATACAGTATTAGGGGACCACCAAGGCCTATATAAAAGCATCCAAAGAGCCCCATGTCATGGGACCTTCAACCCTTTTGCAAGGCACTGTATCCGTGTCACATTCTCATTAGGGGCTGAGCCCGCCCCCCCTAAAGGTCTGATCCTAGAATCGCCCCTGATGACCAACCCAAACATTTTAATCTACTATATATACATCCATTGAAATATGCATGTTGTTTAGGCTCCAAACATGTCCTATAGGTCTGTCGCCGGTTCATGACTGGCCACCGCAGCGCAACGTCAGGTTGCGTTTCTCCAAAAGTTGAATCCGTCTCAATTTTATTACAGCACTGAAGGAAAAACTATACAAAAAGGGAATATTCGAATCCCAAAAATTGAAAATCGAATACCTACCCAACGAACGAATATCCATATTCTATAGCTGGAGGCTCAGATCCAGCCCTACTTCTTACCAGTAAATTTCAGTTTTACAACGATTTCAGACACAGGACTTTTGTGGGGGGGGGACCGGTTATAATGTCCCCCCCCCCCATAATGTTGAAACAAAACCTACTCCCTTGTGCAAAACTAATCGTACAATGATTATGAAATCGCGGCGAATTAAGACCAGACAAGTGACATCTCCAACCTCCACTTTGACCTCAATTGAAAAAAAAAAAAAAAAAAAAAAAAAAAAATGCAAATAGTCAAGAACTTGACAAAAAATGTACTAAAATATCATGGGCAAATGAAAGAAATTACAAATTTTTCATTTCTATTATTTTTAACCTATACTAATCTAACCAAATGACTAAAATGTGACTGTCAGGGATTAATAATTTAATTAATATGTATTTAGTCTCGCATTGCCAGATCCTTCCTCCACAGCGCTGCAAAGGAGGGTCTGGTTGGTCCACACAGCATTCCGGGATGGGAGAAAAACGTTTATTGGCATTTCATTAAACCAATCACAATCCACGGTGCCTCTGCTAAACAGCCTCAGGAAGGAACTTGTTTTGGTGCAACGTGTGTACGTTCAAAGGTTGTTTTAGTCGTGCAACAGAAAACTCAGATTGGACAGACAGTTTAGCTAGCTGTCTGGATTTACACACACCCCCACACCCCCCCCCCCCCCCCACACACACACACACACACACACACACACACACACACACACACACACACACACTATTTTTATCAGTAGCCCTGTAATTTGCTTGAATGTGGTCAGTGTGGATGGAACATGAAGAGTTAACATGTCTGTAGACGACTCCTCTCTGCTCTGGTTTCTCTCACCACTCCCTAACATGAGTTACAGTCCACCGCAGCACAGTGTGTGTGCGTGCGTGCGTGCGTGTGTGTGTGCGCGTCTCCAGTCCCTTTTTCCTCTCTGCTGGATTTGAAGAACTGTCGGAATCAGCTGTGGTGCATTTAGTTCATTCTCCGAGATGGAAGGAGAACCAAACTGCAGGCTGCCATTTTTGCCCAGACAGTTGATGCGCAGAGCCACTTTAGCTCCCAGTGTTACAAGCATTAGCACACTCGTTTCACTAAGTACACTTTTGTTCTGCGTGGTGTAGTTTGCTGACGTGTGACTGCAGTTAATGATTTTTGTCCCACTTCTGCCTTTTTTTTCCCCCCCCGTTTCTCTCCTTCTTTCCTTCACTGTTCCTTTCTGGCATGGGCTTCTTTTTCCTCGTGTCTCCTGTTACTGCAGTCTGCATATTCACTTTGTGTCCTCCCTCTCTTTCTCCCTCTACACTCCTTAATCTCTCGCCCACATGACTTCGCATATTTCCTTTTGTCCTTCTCTCCCTTCTTGCTTCCTTTGTTTACTTTGCCTGAAGTTCTGCAGTCCCGGTTCTGTCTCTCTCTCTCTCTCTCTCTCTCTCTCTCTCAATACAAAACAGTTGACCCATTACCATTTCACAACATGAACTATAAACAGAAAAGGTTGAGAGTGGAGTTGCTGGACTATGGTAGCCTCGTGAGACCGTCCTGATCTCGCGAGCTCCAGTTTTCCACTCGCGGATCAGTCTGGCATCTCGAGATAAAATTTGGAGCCGTTGGCCAAACGACCGACCAATCAGCGTTGGTTTTGAGGCCGGTTTAGGTGCGACGCAGTGAGAAGCGAGTGTTCCGTCTAAACAACACGGCAGCTTCCATGGATGAGATGAACGTAACTATCGCGCAAGTTTTATCCAAATTAGAAAGCACTCCTTCATTCAAAGAAGAGCAAAAAAATGGCACTGGAGGCTTTTCTCGGAGGAAAAGATGTTTTTGCACTTCTCCCGACTGGTTTCGGCAAGAGTTTGATCGTATTGGTTGATTTGGCCCGTCTATCAACAACATAGGTTTATCCAATCAGCTAACCAGTATTTTCGCAAATGCGAAGCAATCCATCTGGTGGAGTCAGGTTAGGACTATGGGTAAATCAGATGAAACTAAACGAACACGTGTTTATTTGGTAAAAGCAGTAGCAGGGATCCAACCACCATCAGGTGCTAAAATGTTGATGATTTTTTTTGTGTCTAAACGCTCTCAACTCTCGACAGCTAAGCTGACCACCGAGACAATCTGCTGGAACCTGTATGCCTCGAACAAAAAATAATTATACTCTTTCAAAACACATTCCTCCACTATAGGCATCACCTGCCCTGTTAAAGCACTTCAAATGACATGTTTCTCCACATCCCATAAAGAACCCCTTTAAATCCCCCCCCTCCTCTCTGTCTCTCTCTCATTGTACCACCTGTGTGCTCTGAAGCAGGTGTTTCCCATGATGCCATTTGGGCTGTAATATGTGACATTATGGAAGCAGAAGGGAGAAATATGTGAGGTTTTATGATCACACCCCTGTTATTTTCTTATGATTAGAGGTTTGCCTACTGGAGTGTGTGTGTGTGTGTGTGTGTGTGTGTGTGTGTGCGTGTGCGTGTGCGTGTGCGTGTGTCTGTGGGATGAGGGGAGGCATCATCGCACACAGGCATTAAAAGGTGAGGAAAGCGGAAGCTAGTTTTGTTTGTTTATTCCATTGTAGTCTATATCGAGGACGTTTCATTTCCGGGATTGCTCCGGCGCCACCCGAAATTAGGCAGGATGTCCCTCTTTTTAGGCCGGATTTCCATCACCTTCCATTTTGTGTTGGCGTTTTAAACTCTGGTTGCTCCTCTGATCTCTGCAGGGTAAATCCAGACAGCTAGCTAGACTATCTGACCAATCTGAGTTTTCTGTCGCACGACTAAAAACAACCTTTGAACGTACACACGTTCCACCAAAACAAGTTCCTTCCAGAGGCTATTTTGCAGAGGCACTGTGGCTCCGTCCGGCGCTTAGCGCCACCCATGGCGATTGTGATTGCTTTAAAGAAATGCCAATAAACCAGAACATGTTTTTCTCCCATCCCGAGAATGCTGTGTGGACTAGCCCAGACCCTCCTCCGCAGCGCTGTGGAGGAAGGTCTGGCAACGCGAGACTAGCTCCATTGTGAATTTCAATCCGTCAGAAGAATCAGTCAACTAAATCCAACGTAATGCCACATCTGCGGCAATCTTTGACGCTCTCGGTACCTCTTTGGCGTCAAGTCGCTTGGTCAGGACCCCTTGGCGTCACTTATCGTGGGTGGGGTTGAAAAATATACGTTTAATGTGACACGCAGGACAACAATGGGACACGAACCACGTTCTCCTGGGTTGAAAGTCCTGCGCTGTTTGTTCGACCCAACCACTTTCGTTTGGCGTCATTTTTCAACATGCAGGGTAAATCCACTTAGTTAGGGTTAGGTCCGGGGGTTTGGGTTAGGAAAAGAGCGTGGGTGGTGGGTTAAAAAAATATGTTTAAGTGACATGCGGGACAATAACCGTACACGAACCCCACTCACCAGCCCGGTGTGTTCCATACAGACGCTTAAGGGTGAGTTTTGCGTAGGTATACCGACGCTGAGAGCCAGTGACCAAGCAACGCTATTTGACGAGTTGGGAATGAGAACCGAGCTGTACAGATACAGGGATGTGACAAAGTCAACGCACACACGCACACACACACAAAACGGCCTTGCCCTGTGATCGTGTGTCACCTGGTTACACCGATTAAAGGACGGCTGAAGCAAACACGGGGGAAAAAAATACAACAGAGAGAGAGAGAAACAGAGGACAATCATAACTTCTGTACAGAGAGGTCAATTTGCGGTGGCTCTTTTTTGTACACACACTCCGTACGGACTTCAGAAAACCACACATAAAGTACGTGGGCTACACACAGGGAAACCGCTCACAGGCACGGGAATGTCAGAAATGAGTTTGAGCTTCCTCCACTCTGAGACATCACTCAATTAAAGGATAAGGTTGGTGATATTTCCCATTATTTTTTTGCATCAAATCTAACGAAACGACCCAATCCAACAATTAATTCATAGTAGTGGCGTGTGTGTGTGTGTGTGTGTGTGTGTGTGTGTGTGTGTGTGTGTGTGTGTGTGTATCCAAAGCCTGATAGCTCTTCTTCCTCTGGAATCAGAATCAATATCAGAAAAGGATTAATTTGCAAGTTTCACTTAACACTTTGCCTTGGTGGATGGTACCGAAATAAAGAAATGCACAATATAACATTTGACAAAGTGCCATTGAGCTCCAAAAACACTAGTATTAACTTTTAAATGTTCCTTCATTACCATGAACACACACTGTTTTTTTCTAGTTTCTTTTTGACTCAATCCTTAATACCAGTCCCTCCAGAAAAACGCGATTATGCTATCGCATAATTCAGCCATATATTAGCATATTCATGCGGGGGCCGCATTTTTTCAAATATGCCGCACTTTCGCCGCGCAAAATATGCAGGGCTTGCATGATTTCATAATCCCCGCATTTTTGTTGCAAAAAAGTCACATATCTCAGCAGAAAGTTGAAAAATTTTGTGTTTACTTCAGACAAGAGCAGCCATTTTCCCCTGTTGCCATGGGAACGTTATGAAGTGACATAATTACGCGACGTGTACTTCATCGAAAAGCAGGGTGTTGGGAGGTTGAATTTGACATGTACTATCTTAATATCTGATGTCTACTCAAATTTCTTTAAGTGCTCCTGCTTTCTATATTAACAATTTTTGAAAGTCTGTCTCTTTTGTATCTTTTATTTCCCTCTGTTTACTGACAGACTATTACTTTTATTTTTACTTTCATATTATATTACTTGTGTATATTTTTGTATCTTATTTGTTTATGTATTACGATGACTGAATATCTGTAAACTATTTTTTAAAATAAAGTAAAAAAAAAAATGCAGGGTTTTGGGGAATCTGTTTTTTTTCTCTTTTACATCAAGGCGCAATTTTTGCAAGTTCCCGCAATTTCATTGCATAAAATTGCATAAATATCCCGCATATTCCATCACATTTTTTAAGAAAACATGCCACATAATCAATGATTTTTCCCCGCAACAATCACAAAAAAACTCAGAGTTTTTCTGGAAGGACTGTAATGCACTGTCCCGGTGCCAGAAATACGCATGAAAATGCACCAACATATGCACCATTTCTTCTGGTTTGAGCAACGTTAGCTAAAGACTACAGTAGGGGTCCAAAAATCGATTCATAGATATCCTTCTCCCTAGAAGTGCTTCCTCTCTTCTTGTGTCAAACTAAAGGCCCGTGGGCCGAAACCTGCCTATCGCAAAGTTAGATCCGACCCACATATCAATTTAGATAAATATTGGCCCACCTATTGTGCACCAAACCCTCCCCCCCAAAAAAAAAAGAAAAAAAAAGAAACCGTATGTAAACTGTACTTTGATTCTCATAAATCCCCACACAACCAGCGAGTTTGCATATATTCAGGCCTGTGAAACAGTGAGTCGGCATACTTTTAAAAATGTAATCATTGTTTTTGCTTGATTTGCTAAATTCTATGATGGCTAAGAAAGAAGAAGAAATTTCCTGACTATTTTCTAGGGCTTTATGTCGACCAAACTGTATGGTAGAAGATGCAATAATACAGTCAAAAATATTTTACTTTTTTTTTTAAATAAAATCATGTCAATACTCTACAGTACATGTCTGGCCCTCGTGATTCTCATATACCAGATGTTAGCAGGCCGAATGGGATCTGCAAGCCCTCCAGCATGTCCTGGCCCTGCCCCATGGTCTCCTCTCAGTTGGACAGGAAAGCATCCTAATGATACGCCCCCACACCACCTCAATCGGCTCCTTTCAACATGAAGGAGCAGCAGTACGACTGGGAGCTCCCTCTAGATGTCCAAACTCCTCACACTGTCCCCAGGGCTACATTTACATTGACACGTTTTGGTTTTTAAGCAGAGTTTTTGTATGGTGGCCGAAAGGGGCAAACGCACTGCAACTTAAAAAAACACATGCAAATAGACAAAACACAAGCAAATTAAGAAAACCTCTTCATTCATTTGACAACACGTGCGCAGAATTTAGCAAATGCGCTGCAAATACACACAACACGACCAAATAGAAAAACGCGCAACAGAAAAACGCTGCATCCAGTTTACACAATGGAAGTTCTCCAAGGCTCGGGGGCTGGGACAGCTTGATCTTCGACCCCACGGAGAGTCAGAGAAAGAGAGAGAGAGAGAGAGGGGTTTGTTTTGGAAACAGGAAGAAAAGAGTAGTAATAGAGGCGACATAAAAAGGTGCATATTCATTTTTACGTTTGGTCTTTTACAGTATTATAAAAGAGTACGGACTTCTGCAAGTGCTTGCTAGCTGAGACTAGTTTGACCATATAGGTTACTGAAAAGTAGAACACTTATTAAAAATCTAATAAAAAATAATTAGGAAAACAAAATATCCACTCTGTCTGACCTAACCTCACCTTCCGTTGTGTAAACTGGATGCAGCGTTTTTGTGCTGCTTTTGCTATCAGGGTTTGTGTGCTTCTCATTTTGCATCGTTTCTGAATTTGCAGCGCGTTTATGTATTTGGTTGCAGACTGATCTCAGGAAGTGGTGTATGTATGACACGTCAATTGGTGTGCCATTATTGGCGTGTTATCACGACACATACTCACTTTTTAGCGTGTTTATCAACGCCGTTTGGCCTCCATTGACTTACATTACCTTGCGATTAGGGGTGGATTGACGCCGTAGAGAGTAATATGAAAGGGTGAAAATCCAGGAACCATGGAACTAAATCCAGGAACTAGACTAGCAACTAAACGTTTGTGCATTACTGCTTTTGTACTGTGTGGCTTAGACAAAGTCATCCCCTTCTTTACATTGTCAGATGTTTAAATCTGATGTTTTCTGTGAATGAATGACGAGGAGAAGTGCAGAGGTGGAAGAGGAGACTGAAAACCCCCAGAATGCTAGTATTGCACTATTACTCATTTGCCCTATTTTGCAGTTTCTAATAGTTCTTTCAGAATAAAAGCTCCAACAGTAAAGCTTTCATAGACAGTTAAATAAATGGAAAATGCGATGCCGTTGTTTTTCACAGACACCAGTGAAGTCTACTAGAAGTACTTGTCCGGTGATGGCTGAGCGTTACTGCGCAGCCTCAAACTGAGTTTGACAACGTAGATGTGATGTGAGCAACCTGTCTGAAAGTCTTCTGGTAGCTGTGCCAAGAGAAATCTCAATCATTCCCAGTTTTGCAGAGAAGGAGAGTGTAGGTTTAAGTAAGGAGATAACATGGGCACAGGCTAATTATTGATCACTAAAATGCTAGTTAACATTAGTAATCAAACCTAAACAGCTCATGTAAGTTGAAATATCCTGTGAGCTTCTCCTGTACTATCCGGCAATTTCTCTACTGTGCGGGGTCATGACACAATCGTTAGCCTATTTTTATAAAAACGTCTGCTACGGAGCCATAACGTGAGGTACAAGGTAATGGAGCCTTTTATACATTGCCGTGTTTCTTTAGAAATAAACAATGGACAAATAGAGTCTTTAAACCCTTCCGATATAAAGTTATTCGCTGTCAAAGTGGCGCCAAAATGAATGGGAGTCAATGAATTGCTAACGGGAGGTGATGGCTTGATAGCAACAAAATGGCTCCATAGGAGCTACGCTCTGTGGAGGCTGGCTTACCCCCTTGGCTACAAATAGTTAGAGGAAGGGAGAGGGAGGGCTGGGAATAGTAGTGTGTAATCACGCCTCAACATTTTCCTCCATCCACCGTGGCGTCCCGGCCACTCAGACTGCTATAAATACACAACTAATTAGAGACTCCCTATGTGTGCGTGTGAGAACTAATGCTCCTAAGGTTGAGAGATGATGAACAGTTGTGTGTTTGCCTGTGTGTGTGTGTGTGTGTGTGTGTAAATTACAATGCCTGCGTCTGCGAACTGACCACTGCTCTCCTTCTTTCCTACTTTCCGTCTCTCTTTCATAGCCCATGTCTTTCTCTTTACTCTTCCTCAGACGTACAGTCCGAAGACAATATCTGTTCTTTTCCCTCTGAAATCTAAAGAAATGGCAGAGATGTGTGGCATGAATTCAAAGCTGCAAAAGAACAAAAAAAAACAATCCATGACTTTCTTTTTCATTCTGAAATGACGTGGCTGCCCTGCAGTGGTGGAATGTAACTAACTAACATTTACTAACTAAACTTACTTTAAGTAACTTACTTTACTGGAGTCTTTTCTTTTCATGCCACTTTCTACTTCTACTCCGCTACATTTCAGAGACATATCTGACAGCTTGAGTTACTTACTTTACAAATTAAGATGTTTGCACACAAGACACACAGTTTAAATCATTCCTACCACAGGCAGTAAAATCCTTTAACACGTCATCACTGAGTGTTTAATAAGACTCATATACATCACAATACTGCACTAAGTGCACCTTGCACAAACACAGGTTTTACTTACAGTGGCTTGCACAAGTTTTTGAACCCCTGCTAAAGTTGACTAAAAAGAGGAATAAAACAATCTTTTGGAAATTGATCTTAATGCCTTAATTAAAACCATACCGTCACCTTCACCATACCTAGAGATTGGCATGGTTTTATTTCAGTTAGCCTAATAGCTGGTTTGATTTGCATTGAGAGATGATTTTATGGAAAGTACCCCATGCCAATCTGTAGGTATGGTGAAGGGCATGTGATGATGTGGGGGGGGGGGGGCTATTTTAATTCGAAGGGCCAAGGGAACTTTATCAGGATGCATAGTATCCTGGATCCATGAAATAACTGGCCTTTAAAAAATCTGCTTGCTTCTATGGGAATTTAACATAGGGATGTACTTACTTATGCCCCCTGTATTTTAAGGAAGAACATTTATTTATTTATTTATTTATTTATTTATTTATTTATTTATTTACGATACATTATTCATTCACAAAGAAAATTGGTGTCCTTAAAGGTTGGATTTTTCCTAATTTTTTTAATTAAGGCATTAAGATCAATTTCCAAAAGATGTTTTTTTTATTCCTCTTTTTAGTCAACTTTAACATGGGTGTGTAAACTTATGAGGGCCACTGTACATCTTTATAAATACTATTTAAGAACATTTTTATCCCCAACTTGTACATACGTTTGTACATTCTTTCCTGTGTATTTTTATATCTTTATGTTTGGAATATTTGTTCTTGTATTCTATCCTATTTTTTGTATGTCCTGTATGTTCTGCATGTGTGCTGTGTGTCTGATATGTTGCTGCTGTAGCACTGCAATTTCAATTTGGGCTCAATAAAGTCTAATCTAATCAGATTTTTCTGCATTGAGTACTTTTGCTTTTAATTATTTGAGCACATTTCCCTAACGATACTCACAAACGTTTCCTTAAGTAACATTTTCAATGCGGGACTTACACAGATTTAGCGGAGTACGTTTGCAGTGTGGTAACAGTAAAGGATCAGGATACGTCTTTCACCGCTGCCGCTGTGTCGACCCTTCATTGAGGAATAAAACTCACAGCGTCCCTCAGCACATAGCTTCCTCTTTTCCACGCCACCTTTGCTCTGCTCTTAACATACCTTTGTGTGTTCGGCAGCAGGTGTGATGGGGCGTTTAAAAGCCTCCAACCTTTTCATTTAGCGGCAACGTGAAGAGAGAAGGGACACTGTGTGTGTGTGTGTGTGTGTGTGTGTGTGTGTGTGTGTGTGTGTGTTTACGCAGCCGCTCATTATACTACTATTAACATTACTGCCACTGGTGCTCTTCTAAAACTTCGCTAAAACACTGTAACTTGGTTCAAAAACAGCTGTCAAGCTATGTTCTTTTCATTCCTGGCTGCATGTCATGCTGTAGTTTGGTGTGTATTTGCTCTAGCCCATGGGTATGTGGCCAGTCCCATATTACATGACATTAGGGCTGCATGTCATGAGGACAATATGCAATAGCGTTGTTCAATATCGCCAGAGTGATATTACTTGTGATAAATGAACGGATATTGAAGTGCACGCAGTTCTGCATCTCTGCTGCTTTCAGTATTCGGCTTGGATCCAAGAAATTGCTTGTTGGATTTAAAACAAATGAAAGGATTTCCAACATTGTTTCACTGAACAAATTGAACATAGATCTGAACACAAAAGGAAGCACTAAAAAAAGAATGACAGTTACATTTTAATGTGCAGTTTTCTACTGATATCTTCTTTCAACTAGCACAAAAAAATCTTGACTTTCTTTCAAGATATGTCGCAGCCCTTCACGATGTGTTTATTGCGGCAGTAGATATCGCGATGAGGATATGGGGGTTGGGGGGGTTGAGATCTTTAACTATCTCGGGAAGTCCCGGGATATGTATGCATGTATTTATAGAAAGCGACTAAAAACAAAGAAATTGTCTAAAAAAAAAAGAAAAAAATCGATAAAAGAGACAAAAAATTTCAAAAGGCGACAAATGTTGGAAAAGGCGCCAAAGACTTTGAAAAAAAAAAAACTACAAAAGGCCAGAAAAACGTCGAAAAATGTGTCAAAAAAAACCCTGAAAAAGGTCACCAAGAACCATTCACCATTTCCCACAAGGCCAAGTCCCCTCCAAAGGGTGGCTAGCATAGACTGTATAAAATATGGACATAGTTTTTGAAGAACCAAAAGCTCAAAGTGGGCGGTTCCCGGTGGCTCTGACAGTCGCCATCTCGGCAGTGCCGGATGTCACTTAAAGGCCGATTTATGCTACAGGGTTAAATCGACGCCGTGGTACGTGGAGATACCGACCCTACGCCATAGCCTGACGTGCACCTCTCGAAAAATTGAACTGCACGTCGCGGTGACGCACGTCGCTTAACTTTTCCTGCTACAGATTTCCCACCGTGGTCAGAAATCACTGGAGTCGGTACTAGCTATGAAGCTAATCGCTGTCACTCTCTCACTCACTCTACCGCACACTCCCCACACACACACACACACACACTCACCAAAGAGGTGGAGCGGGCCAAATGAAGCCTACAGTCTATGCCCGCCTCCTGTGACATGACCCACCTTACTTAAAGTTATGCATAACTTTAAGCCTTGATATCATTTTAATAGGTACCAACTTATAGTTGTCATGAAGGGGGAACTTAGCTATAGAGAGCAAACCTATTTGGTTGAAAAATAATTAAACCGGTCTCCCTTTCACCATTTCTTTCTAAAACACTTGAGTGCGCTGTCTTTACCCAACTCTCTGCATATCTCCAGCAGAACAAATCTTCCCAACCAATCTGGATTCAAGGCACGCCACCCAATGGAGATTGCCCTCCTTGTCGTCACACAGGAACTTAATCCTCACGTCAGCGCTCCCAACTACTTCACAATAAAAGTCTTTTGCTTGATGAATTCCTCGAATGTGAAGCGGCAGTAGGAAGAGTTGGGATTAGAAATGAAAAAAAAAAAAAAAACTTCTTAGGGATTTTAAAATCACAAACGGTTCAAATCAAAGTGCAACAACAACAACAAAAACGATAAAAGACTGAAGTCGGGACATTGGCTCTCTATACAGCTTGTTGATGCATGGCATTCTGGGATATGTGAGTTGCGCTGAACATCACAAATAGATTATACACAGCAATTTAAGAAGATATCGTTTTCCTTTATATCACAGCTACGGCTGCCGTTCTGATAACTTTAGCACTAAACATCCATTAAAATACACTGGAACTGATTACTACTGCAGCGTACATGCTCAGTGTGTGTGTGTGTTGTGTGTGTGTGTGTATGTGTGTGTGTGTGTGTGTGTGTGTGTGTGTGTGTG
This sequence comes from Perca flavescens, assembly GCF_004354835.1. NCBI lineage: Eukaryota > Metazoa > Chordata > Actinopteri > Perciformes > Percidae > Perca > Perca flavescens. The sequence continues at coordinate 27,416,830 of NC_041345.1, read as the reverse complement.
TGTGTGTGTGCCTGGTGTCGCTCACGGCAGCAGGTTTTTTTACACAGCAAAAGATCAAGGAGGAGAAGCAGTGAGCATGGTGGGATGCCTGATGCGTTTACTGCTTCCTTAGAAACCAGAACCTCTTATTGGGCTGTTACTGTGTGTTTGTGTAAAGTCAGCGAGAGAGAGAGAGAGAGAGAGAGAGAGAGAGAGAGAGAGAGACCCTAGCATCACATTAACTCCCCTAAATGTGCTTCTAACTACCTCTATTAACCGTATAGTCTTCCTCCCATCCTCATGTCCACTTCTTCCCTTCTTGTTCTTCATTTCTTTCCTACGTTATCAAACTCTTTGTTTTCCCAATCTTGTCTCTTGCCGGCCGTACCATGTTATAGTGATTTTGCTGTAATCTCAGAACTTTCAAATTACTTTGAGTACAATTGTATCAACTTAAACAACAGCCAAAGCTCTGAAAAATATGACCCCAACGTTCTCCTAACTTTAGAAGTGCACTGCTCAATATTTTTAGATTAACAAGAGATCAAATGAGTAACGTGTAATGTGAAAGGGATCGCTCGTATTGACCGATTAACACAGAGAATAATCACCCAACTCTAGAGGAGGAGGAGCCCAAAACAGAGCTGCAAGAGGGTGAGTATTGGAAATAATATCATCGGGGGGCAATAAATACAATCCTAATCCTAAATTAATGCTAATGTAGCTCCATGTTTAGGAAGAGTTCTGCGTCAAATCTTAGATGCTATGGCTACAACATCAATGATAAATAGATTGAAACAACATCAGCGTCAGATTGGCTGTCGAGGCTTTGTAGACACCGGTTCAGCTTCTACAACTCCCACATCAGTGTGCGTGTGTGTGTGTGTGTGTGTGTGTGTGTGTGTGTGTGTGTGTGTGTGTGTGTGTATATATATATATATATATATATATATATATATATATGTAGAAAGAGAGAAAAAAATAATGCACACCAAGGGTTGTGGTGAGGTGCCTATCACTGGAGGTAGACTTGAAAATAAGAGAAGTATCGCACACTCTGGCTCTACATGCATGTCTCTATTTATCCGTTTCGGCCCTCAGGCCAGACTGCTGATTTGAAGACAGCCCCAGGGCCGAAACATCTGAATAAATAGAGATAAGAATTCTTTTCTTTTTAGGACACTTTCACACCTATAGTTCGGTGGACTCGGTGCATTTTTCATTTGGTTCAGTTTGCGTTCACGCTGCAATTTGTCAAAAACGCACCAAACACTGCAAGCACACGGTCAACACAGTCGAGACGGTCCCTTGTTTATTGGTCAGAATACCCGAAACTTGCCGACACTTCTGGTCTCAGAAATAATGGAGTAAAACATCTTGGGTTTTCTGGTTCTGCTTTTCTAATATTTTAGAAGAAGGCGACCAATGAGCAGCTGACGGGCAGGGAGTGAAGAAGAGAGACGACGATGGGGGAGGGAGATTCAATAATCGAGGCAATCGCAAGAGACTTTTTGTCCGATTCGGCTAACCTCCGGTTTAGCCCTACGCTAACTTGATTGGGATAAAATTGTGGGGATCTTTTAGACTTTCCAAATGTTATGGATCGGGACTGTTCCACGAACAATCCAGGAGGTCGCTTTAAATGGACCAAACGAGGTAGTTGGCAAATCGACCTTATTTTCAAAACTCCAACATCAGACCATGCCACACAGCCAGAAGGCAGCCATCTTTGAATGCAGCTCAGTAGTACCTGGGCCAACACACATTCACACACACACACACACACACACACACACACACACACACACACACACACACACACACACACACACACACACACACACACACACACACCAAGCTGAAAGATCAGCAGCTACCTGGTTGCCACGCTGGCACCTCCCAAACTCCTAAATTTCTTTATGTAGGTGTTTGAAAATGGCCCCCCTCTGGCGGTTTCCAGTATGACATCGGGGGGCCACAGGTCACCTCTTCCTCTCCTTTCTTCTCCTCTTTTCATGTACCTCTTTCTCTCCCTCTCAGCAATTTTTAAATAGTCCTTCTTTCCATATTAGCTGCTTTGAAAGCCTATTAACTAATCCCCCCCACTCCTGCACACCTCTAAACCCACTGCTGTTTTCTGTTAGCACTTAGCCACGTTAGCAGGAGGGACTAAGAGGCTGTAAGGACTAAGAGGAAGAACTGCTTGGATTGGACCTGCACGTTTTTGAAGTTTTATGGTGGTGGTTTAATTTGGATTTCTGGGGGCTTTACGTTACAAAAGTTTATAGCCGCCTCTTTGTGCCTTGTTCATGGTGCGGCACTTTGTTTTTCTCCTTGTCAGGAAGCCGTCTTTACCACTTTAGCCAAAGAGCCGGCGTTCAAAAGCCAACCCTGCTTCCACGTTTATTAGAGTTTGGCTTTCGGAAAAAAAATCATATCATGCTGCAATTATCTGACACAACGTGTGTTTGTCTCAGGCACGCTGCGCTGCAGGTCAGCAGATGTTCAGACCGTAATGCTCCTTTAAAACAGCACTGTGTTGCAGCACTTTGTTGCTTCATAAGTTTTTCTTCGCCACTGTCGCACTGAATGCTTGCTCTTGGGGGAATTACTGAAATTGTTGGGTCTTTGTAAATTATAGAGTGTGGTCTAGACCTAGAACCTAGACTCTAGATTTGTAAAGTGTCCTGAGATAACTCTTGTTATGATTTGATACTATTGAAAATTGAAATTGAATTGAATTTATTGGGGCAAACTTTGAGCCTGGTTCAACAGTTTTTGCCAGACGAGCCTGCATTTGTTTTACCAGTGTCAATGCGGTGCCTCTATTGAAATGAATGGTGTAGCAGCATGTTGCTAACGTTAACCTGAACACGGCTTCACTCCTCCCACCAATCCAGTTCTGTACATTGGCAATGGCATATGTGAAAGAGCAGTAACAACCTATAACGTAAGTGCATGTATCTGTTGCAGAAAATAGGAAATAAATGCTGAAAGAGAAATAGGACACAAGAGTGGAGCATCAGTCAACAGCCAAAAGGCTTCACAATCATCATCATCATCCCAATTTTAAAATATAGCTGCAAAAATAAAACGATTTAAACTCAATTCACCGGATTTTCAATTGTCTTTTAGAAAGGTTGATGCCCTGAACTTGCCGGATATCAGACAGAACTGTGAACTAGTTACACTCCGTTCAGATCTTCACGTCTTCAGTCTGACATTGCCTTCACTCTAACCGATTTCCATGGGGGAGGCAGATTCAATGATCCAACCAATCACAAGAGACTTCTTGTCCGAGCCGGCTAACTTCCAGTTTAGCCCTATGCTACCTTGATTGGGAGAAAAATTGTGCAGCTCTCTTAGACTTTCCAAATGTTATGTGTTTTGTCCTTCAGGACCACCGTACCAGTCTGTATTGTATAAAGCTACAGCCAGCAACTGGTTAGCTTAGCTTGGCAACTTAGAAACCCTAACGCTCATTAATTGACATCTCATTTGTTTAATCTGTACAATAATTGAAGTGAAAAAAATGTCACGTTGTCATTTTACTATTTTATGCCAAACTATTTCTCTCCGTTTCATTTTGATGACAAGACTTCACAAAGTCAGCGTTCCGATCATTTCCAACAATCTCAAAAAGTTTTGATCTGTTTCTTCATTGTTTCTGCTTTTCATACTTTGATTTTCAGCAGCTAATGTTAAGCTAGCCCTTCTCAAAAATCCTTTGCCACGGCGAAAAACAACAACTTTGAGCTAGCATGCTACACGCTGATAATGTTTTGAAGTAAATTTAAATCATGCAACAAGGCAGGCCTGCTTGGTTCTTTCAGGAAATGATTGTAAAGATTTACAAAGAATATGTTTAGGGCATTTCCTCTTTAACTGGGACATTTTGGGAGCGATTGGTGGGATTGCTGCGGACAAAGTACATACAGAGATACACTGGTAAGAAGCCAATGAGGTTTAACCATGTATCAGCTAATTTAAATAACTCACGTTACTGTGCTGTGTCAACAGCTAACTTCATTTAATATTGTATGTGGCGTTTTATATTGCGGGGTGCAAATCTTCCACCAAAACAAGTTCTTTCCTGAGACTATTCTGCAGAGCCACTGTCGCTGCGTCCGGAGCATAGCGCCACCCAAGACGATTGTGATTGGTTTAAAGAAATGCAAACAACCCAGAGCATTTTTTTCTCTTATGGCAGAATGTATCTGTGGTGTAGCCAGACCTTACTCCACAGTTGTAAAATCACAATGTCTCGTTTTTTTCTATTTGTACACAATACAGCTGTGACCTTTGCTGGTTTTGCTGGCTGTGTTGAGTAACGGAAGTAATGAGTACTGTAACTAAATTATTTTGCTGTTAATTAGTAAAATAAGGTGGGGTCCTCTCTCGGGAAATTTTCAGCGTCAAAGACTTAATTTGCTGCATTCTGATACATTTTAATGCAGCACTGTATTATGAAAACGGCTTTATTTATGTCTTGTTAGGGGTTGGCTCTCGTAATTTTCCTTTTGTGCTGGCAGAGATATATAGTTACAAAGTAGAACTACTTCACTACTGTACTTAAGTACTAAAAGGCTGTGTCTGTACTCTAATGAGTATTATTTTTTTATCCTACTTCCACTTTTACTTCGGTACATATTTTTGATGAGTTTAATACTTTTACTCCGCTACCTTTTTTATTTAAGTGCTGCATCATTACTCGTTGCAGTTATAAAAATGTCACGAATCATTCCAAAGCCACATTATCACTGCCAGAGCGGTAGATGGCTCCGTCCTCAGGTTGGATGAAGCCGGCTCATCATTGAGCGAATCAAGCGATAATATAATATAAGAAGGCCGTGCGTGCTCCCGTTCTGCCTTTCTCTCTGCTGTCTGTCTGCGTTGAGAACACTCGAGCTTTGTTAGTTTGTTTCGAGATGGAAGAACCAGAAACGCCACCTTCAACGCCTTCAGCTTGGAGTGATCGTGGCGGTGAGGGTGAGGAAGGAGACCGCCCCCGGCCCTACTTAGAGTCCCACGTTTTCATTTGTCGGAGTGAAAGACAGTTCGTATAGAACGAAGTGCCTACTCTGTCTCCTGAAAGGTTGCGAAATAATGGCCTTCAAAAATTCACCGTCAAATTTGAAGAAACCTATCAAGGTAAGTTACAAATATAATACACAAATGGCACACCAGCTCGAGCTATCAGTAAGCGCTAACTAGCTACCGGCGGTTCATGACATGCTCACTTACGTTAACGTTAACTAGCTGGCTATCATACTGCTCTCTGTATTCCTGTCCTGCTGCTGCTACAGCCAAAGGAACCGTGAAATAATCTAAACGATACGATATTCAAACTTTTGACTGCTTTCTTTAATAACTACATAACACAATACTTGTACTTTTACTTTCAGTACTTGAGTAGTACATTTTAAAATAAACTACTTGCAATACTTAAGTACAAAAAATTTTGAATACTTTAGTACTTCCACTTAAGTGCTTAAAGAACACTTCCACTTCTACTCAAGTTACTTTTTTGATAGAGCACTTGTACTTTTACTCAAGTCTGGGTCTCTAGTACTCTATACATGTCTGCTGGCTGGGGGGTGCCAAAACTTTCTCTAAGCATGAAAAACCATGCATGCTGATTTTTGAACTGAAAGGTGCTACCTGACATCCTTTTATTGCTGTAGGTGGTTGTTAATGGTTTTAAGCCTGTGGGACTGGATACAAACCATAATTTCCTTCATGACTATATTAAAGAGGTTTGTTTGCAATGGGAACAGCTGGACGTTTTGAGAGAAAATGAGGGCCTGGGCCCTGCTGCAGCCAGTGCTGGGTGGAGCTCAGATATCGACCAATCACAGCCAAACTGACAGGCCATGATTTGTCAATTCCGTGGTTGGTAGGTTGCATACTATTGGTTGCTCTGGTACAAAGACATTGGAGCTGCTGGAATCGGAGTTAGCTGATGAGATCTGCAGAAGACGCACGCACGCACGCACGCACGCACACACACACACACACACACACACACACACACACACACACACACACACACACACACACACACACACACACACACACACACACACACACACACACACACAGTATTACTCATCACTGCCTACACACTAACAGTTTTGTGGCCTGGTTTCCTCTCTGTTGCTTTCTTCTTCTGTCTTTATCTATGGCTCTCCCTCTAATCTTCACTGTTTATTCTTCCCTATCAGAGATTTTCCTTCCGACACAAATGGTGCGTGGTCACAATAACCAAGGTCCATAAAGCTCATTGTTGAAACGTTAGGAAAGTTCTGACGGACCTGGGCCTCTTTTATAACACTATAATCTTCTCTGACATGCACTTTCCCTTCCTAGAATAGTTGAACGTCGGGTGTGTTTTCTGCATTTGGAAAGTGTTTCTTCTTTGTATATTTGACTTTTCCCATTACCTTTCCCATATTGGACAAAAAGTCATATTCAACCATTGTGCAGTGCGTTTATATATTCTAGTGTTGGGGTCTGGGTGGTAAAAGGGTGTGTGAGGTTTGAACTCTTATTGAACTTCAGCCAAGTGTTTTAGTCTCCTAATCTTAGCCATACTTAAATACTTTAACGGCCCCATATTGTAAAAATTAGATTTTAATGTCTTTTTGTAATTTTTTATAAAGCAGGTCATGTGATATGAATACTGTGCAAGTATTAAAACGCTCTACCACAGAGAAATGCACACAGCCTGTATATAGAACCTTTGCCTTTAAACGAGCTGCCAGGACTTCCATATGGTTGTGATGTCACAACTATACTGCATATAGGTAGATCGTGCCGTTACAGTCATGCCCCGGCTGCAATGATGGTGCAGAGACACAGAGTGCAGATGTGGAAAACCCCGAAACACTGACCAATCAGAGCAGACTGGGCTTTTTCGGAAGGGGGGTCTTTTAAGAGACAGGTGCCCAAACAGAGCGTTTCACACATTGGGTGAATACAGGTATATTCAGATAGACAGTATGAGAAAAATATGTTCTAGTAGAAACCCAAAATACAAGTATGAACCTCAAAATGAGCATGATATGGGGCCTTTAACCATGCTGTGGGCAGATATTACAGAAAAAAAGGCATTACATCTCAGCCCCACCAAATGTAATGCAGCAGTCAAATATGAATATCAACCTGATGTCTGATTTGTTGGTTGAATTTTTGCCATTTATGGATCGACAGGCACAGGTTATAAGTGATAGCACCATTGTTCTTAAATGAATAGTTTGACATAAGCTTTCTTGGCGAGAGATAGATGGCAAGAATGATGAACTCACAAGATTGTTGCACAATTAGTCACACACACACACACACACACACTTAATTAAGGTTATAAAGAAATGCCTGAGGTATTTCAACCACGTTTCCAGGGGACTTGCTATTTCTGCAAGTTGATGTACAACAAACTGTACAGATGCTTCGATTTCATCCAAACTTGATGCTCTGGCACGGGAGCGTGACATCCCCATTCTTTATCCCGCCTGCAAAGCTCTGATTGGCTCAGTAGTTTTGTTCAACTGCTGTCAGTAGGCACAACATCAGACCTCTTTTGATAGATAGATAGATAGATAGATAGATAGATAGATAGATAGATAGATAGATAGATAGATAGATAGACAGATAGACAGATAGATAGATACTTTATTGATCACCAAGGGGAAATGGGTTTGAATGCCTGATAAAAATCTAAGTTGTGGGCAGCGATTCAAAGGTCTGGAACCAGTCTGTCTGTGAAACACAAACAAAGAGTTGCACGTACCGGTTTTTCACTAACCTTGTTGTTTTGGCTATATTGACAAAAAAAAATCTAAATTACATAACTATGCAGTAATCAACACTTAGAGTAGTACGGTCAGTGGAGGCCTTTCATTTCCCCAACACCAGTGGTGGAAGATCCTTTACTTCCGTAAAAGTACCAATACCACACTGTAAAAAAAAATAAACAATCAGTTACTTTTAAGTAAAAGTCTTGCCTTGAAAATGTCACTTAAATAAAACTATGTATCATGAGGAAAATGGACTTAAAGTATTAAAAGTGAAAGTACTCAATGCAGAAAAATCCTCCCATTTTAGAAACTGGAAACCATCCAAACAGTTCTGTCAATCCACTAAGTGTTCAATGGTCTAATCATTTTAGCTGTACATGTAGGCCTGTGTATTGTTGGGTAGTTTAATTCATAATAAAACATGGTATTTTGAAAACTACATGTCTTTAAAAAGTAACTAAAGCTGTCAGATTAATGCAGTGGACTAAAAACTACAATAGTTCCCTCTGAAATGTAGTGAAGTAAAAGTAGTGGCATGAAAAGAAAAGACTCAAATGAAGGACACATACCTCAAATTTGTACAGTACTTGGGCAAATGTACTTTGTTACATATACTGCTATTGCCCAACACTGACCTATAGATCCTAAAAAGCTCTTTTTAAATACATTTTGATCACGTCTTCTCTTATTTTGGAGATGTTACATGTGTGTTCGTGACTGTAACAGTAGAAAGCAATGGTAAGAGTACTGTCTCTAGTTGAACTCTTACCAGTACCTGTGATCCCAGCAGCTCTACTCTGACGGACCCAATTGGTCTGGCGCCTCCTGGCGCTCACATTGGGTGACTGCACTCCTACAACCAGAACTCCCATTCACACACACAGACCCTGGATCCCTGCAGCTGCTCTACTGGTGCTACTTACTGGTGTTAACTGGGTGGACTGGTTTACTGGTGGTGGAGCAGGAAAATGGTGAGGACAACATCACTGGGTCACTCGGTTAACGTGAGCGATCGCCGTATGTGGGCAAACAAAACACGGCAGGTTTGGGGTGTTTCTGGGGGAGGGGGAGGTGGAAGAGAGGAGGGTCTGCTGAGGGTAGAACGGTGGAGCGAGTAGGGGGGGTGGGGCGTGGTTTTCAAGAGGAAGGGCGGGGTTAAAGAAAAAGGAAGGAGGTGTCCTGTATCCTGACGGAAGGCAAAAGGAGGCAGAACAAAACACTCCAAGATGCTGTCTGTCACACACACACACACGCGTGCACACACAGGTTTGTGGCACTATCTTTGTGGGGACCTGTCATTTACATAATACATTCCCTAGCCGCTTACCCTAACCCTAACCCTCACAACTAAAGGCCTAACCTTAACCATTACCCTCACCCTAACCTAATTCTATTCCTAATCCTAAAACCAAGTCTTAACACTCAAACAGCCCTTTAAACTTGTGGGGTCCAGGATTTTGGCCCCACAAAGCTGTCGGGACCCCACAAGTACACACCCCACACACACACACACACACACACGTTAAGTTAGATACAAATTAAAAAAAAAAAAAAAGGAATAGGGTCCCCAAAGACCCCTAGTGGATTAATCCGGATCCTGTCTTTGACACTAAGACCCAAACCTACTATAGTAGCATATTATCACACACATTTGCAATTACCCACTATTACCCCAAGAAAAGAAACTGAATTACGCCTGCACTCAACTGATTTCACAGACTTGCATATAAAGCTGACCTTAAAATCTAAGGACATGCAGGATTCACTTCACTGTTGTGTTCTGCTATGGTCTGCAGTCAACCCTAACGCAGTGCATTTGTTGCTTATGTGTTTTAACCGTAATATACTGTATCTTATTTGTGACACTCATGTAGGGCTGGGCGATATATCGATATTATATCGATATCGTGATATGAGATTAGATATCGTCTTAGATTTTGGATATCGTAATATCGTGATATGACCATAAGTGTCTTTTCCTGGTTTTAAAGGCTGCATTACAGTAAAGTGATGTCATTTTCTGAACTTATCAAACTGTTGTAACTGTTCTATTATTTGCCTTTACCCACTTAGTCATTATATCCAAATTACTGATAATTATTTATCAAAAATCTAAGTGTGAAGATATTTTGTATAGATATATATAACCTGTTTATTATTTATTCATTTGATTTTGCAACTGTTCACTGAAATAGTCGGTTTCTATGAAACTACTTGTGACATGTCATATTTGGCTTTGACTTTGACTGAACTGCTCTCACTTTGTGGAAAAGAAATATCGGGATATATATCGTATATCGATATTCAGCCAAAATATATCGGGATATGACTTTTGGTCCATATCGCCCAGCCCTACACTCATGACAAATATAATTATATATATTTTTGTGTGTGTGCTTCAAGCCGAGTTCGCTTTGCAGTTGAACAAAAATAACCCCTCTGCGTCACAGACCAAGACCAACACACAGGACTCTGCATGAGAGCAAAAAAAAATAAGGAAAGAGAAAAAAAGAAAGTAAAGAAAAGCAGAGAGAGATATATCTTCTGCTCCAAACACATCACCCATGTTGTCATCCACAGACAGCCAATCAGGGAGGACCTGCCCTGCCTTTGGCTCCACCCACCTCACCCAGAGCTTCACACGCATGCACATCTGGCCTGCTGATGTTGCTCGCCGATCCACATCAATGGCAGAGAAACTTTTTTTTTTTTTTTTTTTTTTGTCAGAGCTCCCCACTCCAGTCTATGGCCTCTGAATTCAACCGTGAGAGACTGTCCAGACCAGCAGAGAACACACACACACACACACACAGCGTGGCACTATCGTTGTGGGGACCCGTCATTGACATAATGCATTCCCTAGCCCCTTACCCTAACCTTAACCATCACAACTAAATGCCTAACCTTAACCCTTACCCTAATCCTAACCTAATTATAACCCTAATCCTAAAGCCAAGTCTTAACCCTCAAACAGCCCTTTAAAGTTGTGGGGTCCAGCATTTTGGCCCCACAAAGCTGTCGGGACCCCACAAGTATACTGTATTACCGGTTACACACACACACACACACACACACACACACACACACACACACACACACACACACACATACCCGTTTTTATTACTCGGTGAGGACTCATGACATAGCGAATGACCATGGGGACCCTTTCTAAAACTACTATTTCTAAATGAGCTAGAGACATGGTTTCAACTCCAAAATTTCTTTTTTGTTTCTGGGATCCTGAAAATCACTTAAAATGTTAGGATTTCACAAATAAAGGTCAAACCTGACTTTCACCAACCCTATGGGGACACATGGCAAATTCTTTTTAATATTTATAATATTTATACCCCCATTCCATTGAAATACTCCTCCTTCTATTATATAAATTTTTTTTTTTTCAGCTATAAAGACCTCATATTTACTTTTTATCACTCGTTGTTGTATATTACAGGTGAAATAATTAAAGTAGCCACCAGGTGGCGCTTCCATGGTTTTTGTTTTTTATGTTTTGATGCTCCTCTTGCCTGTCTTAAGTTTGTTTTGGCCATTTAATGTCACAAATGTTTTCTGATTCTGCAAGGGTGGACAAGCTGGTTTAAAGAGAGTAGCTCTGCTCCGCAAACAGACCTGCTATGCCCTATCCTCCACTCAAACTCCAGACTACTGACATCACAATAAAACCGCTGATCATATTTAGACCCTATATACCCTCATTGATAAACATATAAAAGAATATACATGCTTTTTTTTATTTACTTTCAAAAAGCTTTAGTGTATATTTGACACAAGACTGTTCTACAAAGCTACTGAAAGTAATGTAAAGGGCATTTTAATGACTTTTTAATGAACACAGGACTTTGTATGCTGTACGAAAATGTAAAAACAAAATGCCAATTAGAATTTGGCTAAAACTCATTTGAGTTGTGTGTTTGAACCAAGTGCACTCCATACCAGCGAGGTGGGGGTCCGGTCCACTTACAAAACAAGAATTGAATCAATAATATAACACACTATCTTGCATGCAGAGTTCTGTAAGCTTCTCCTACATGTCGAGAGGAAAACTAAATATAATGCAAAGAGGCTGAATTAGGCCAGTTTATCAGAATTTAAAACCAAAAATAAGCAATTAAATTTTGGACACATCTAAACATAGTGACCCCCTCTCATATTATCAAGTGCCAAGAGATGAACAAAATGGACACCCGCTTACCCAGCTGAGTTCACAAACCTGTTCCACCAAAGCATCAGGAACATAACCAACAACTCAACTAGATTACACCACAGCTTAAACAAAACTACATCATCTATTTTCCAATAGATGATGTAGTTTTGTTTAAAAACTACATGTTTTGTTGCTCTAAATCAACCGGACACCATAGCAGATTATTTGAGCATGGTTACGGATCGGCACAGTACAGACTGAGTGCGCACAGCCTTGCCATTGAAAACAGGTGACAAAGGAAAACCTGGCTCCCTGTAGAGCAAAGGCTCTCCACTGATTTCACCCTTAGTGAGCCTAAAACAGAGCCAAACTTCCTCACTTAACATGTCAAATATATAAACATTTGGAAAATATATTTCCAAAGAATATATATAAGAACCAAAAGGTTTTCTATAGCTCTCAGATTAAATTAAATTACCAGTCCTACTAGGAGAAGACACTAAGAGCTGTGAGCAGGCAGCAGTCTGTGTTGCTTCCATAAATCGAGGGACAGTGAGTGACAGCAGTCACCTGCACCTTGTACTTGTTTTGTTAATTTTTCTTTGTTTCCTGTCAGTATTGTAACAAACCAACCTTTGACTTGTAGTACTTTATATATTCTAGTTCATTCAGGAAATGCCACAGAAGCAATGGTGTTTACATTGCAGATTAACTTTATTATCACAACTCATCCATATACAAATTCATATGTCCTGGCTCTTTGCTTCCTTCTCCTTCACCTCTTTCTCTTACTTCCTACAAACCTGTCTGTCTCTGCCGACCTCGATTTCTCTCTACAAACCTTTCTCTCTCTCTCTGTACGTGTTTCTCTCTCTTTACCTCGGTTTCTTATTTTAAAAAATGTTCAGGAACACTTTCTCTTTCTACACACCCATCTATCTCTCCCTACATAGTCTCTCTCTCTAATATACATACCTGTCTCACTCTCTAATCTACATACCTGTCTCACTATTTAATCTACATACCGGTCTCTCTCTACATACCTGTCTCTCTCCTTTCTACATACCTGTCTCTCTCTACATACCTGTCTCTCTCTACCTACATACCTGTCTCTCTCATTTCCTACATACCTGTCTATCTCTACATACATACCTGTCTCTCTCCCTGCAAACCTGTCTCTCTAAAAACCTTTCACTCTCTCTACAACCTGTGTCTCTCTCTAACTCCATTTCTCGAACCACCCATGACCCACTACCACAATGTTCTTTAGGATAAAAATTTAAATTACATCACTCAATGAAATAATAGTCAGAGCATGTTGACATATTAAATTTGAAAACAAAAGAGCTATAACAATCTTAATAAAATGTCTTTGCATGCTCAGATATGAGCTGAATTGAAGTTAGCGCTGTACCTAGTTGTGGGATTGTAGAAGAACTTAGATGGCAAAAAAAAGAATTATGTTCAGTGATTACAATTTAGATTTCCATTAGTTATTTTCTAGACGCTTTAAAGTGTCAATGCGGTTCTTCACATAGAACTTAACTGCCTTCCAGCTCCTTCCCTAAGCACCTCTGAGGATCCCTTGATAGATGCTTCACACTGGGCTTTGCCAGGAACCCTGCCAGAGTTGATGTTGTCCATGAGATTGCTCTCCACAGCCTGGACCTCCTCTGTGCTCCACTTCTTTCTCGCCATTTTTGATGAACCTTAGACAAAAAGTAAGGCCAATCAATGTAAAATTGCTTGCAGAGTTTAAAGATTAAAAATCTAAAATGATGGGTGTCTGGACAGTAGTAACTAGGTGGTTTCTATTGTCGTGCTAATAATAATAATAATAATAAGTAATTTAGACTGAAAAAAAACTGTAAAAGTGTGGTTGTTACAAGGGGACTACATGGCAACTAGATGGTTGCTAGATGTTACCTCATAACCACCTAGGGCTGCACAATAGAGACACAGCACATCGCGTCTTACTCCCACCAGAGAGGAAAACATCTTTCCGCTCTACATCGACTTGTATTGGATGAAGGTGCCTCATCTTCAATTTTGTCTGCTGGCAAACCGAAACAGTCCTAAAAGCTGCTGTGTGGTGATATTTATTACCAACAATGTATAGAACCCAGAACCTAAGTTTTCATAAGTTGTGGAACCGAAAAACTGAGCTTTTATGATGACAAAAGTGGATATATACGTGAGGAATCAGCAGAGAGAATGGTTAGACTGTGGGATTCTGACACTAAGCTAACAATATGCCCAATGTTACGTTTGCAGCAAGCATTTTATTAACAAGTCAAATATCCAAATGTCAGTTTTAGACTAACTACAGTCTGTAAGGTAAGCTAACACAGGTAATGTTGGACATAACTTTAGTTTAGTGTCAGGATTCCAGTCTTCCCATTCTTCCTGCTGATTACTCATGTTTCTGTTGTTTGCTAGCAGACGGAATAAAGAGGAGAAAACCTTGACACAATACAAGTAAACGGAGGGCAGAGAGCTGTTTCCCCCCTGGTGGGGGCGGGACTTAAATACGCTTCGTCTCTATACGGAGAGAAAAAAAATAAATGCTTTTCTTTTTGTCACAATATACATTTTTACTTAAATTTAAAATTCATGATGATGTAATATTTTGTTGGGGTCTTTTTTCCTATATCTGAAAAACATGATTTGTAGGCCAGGGTATCTCTGTTTCTTCAATCTACATATTGCACTTGGCCATATTGTGATTTTGATAATATTTTTGATTAATTTTTCAGCCCCATAAGTCCCTAACAACTACTTAGCAAAAACCAAGCAATGCTCTACCAACCACCTGGTTGGTACTGCACTTCCTTTTTTAGCCTTGATCTGGCTGCAAGTAAGTACCAGTTTCATTTACTTACTGACAAAATCAGCTTTATATCACATAGGACTACTTAAATAACATGAGACATTTGTACATAGCTGACCAGATCCCTTTTAGTTAAGCTCACATGCAAATTCACAATTACTTTTATGGCTTTGTAAATCATTGTCCAAAACCAATTTTTACGTTAATCTTGATTGCTATACCTATGTGAGTACTGACGAAAAAAAAAAAAACGAGCCAAATCAGTGCTAGCAACACAGAGCTGCTGCAGCTAATGCCCAGAGCTCCCACTGAGCTAAAACGGCAGTTTTGGGGGCATAAGATAAAGTGTGTGAGAGTGCCTTTGTGTCTCTTAACAGACACAAAATGCAATTAAAATGTCTGTACAACATGAACAGGGCCCGGACATGACAACTAGATGCATTTGTGTTCAGCCCAGCCTCTGTAATAATCATCACAAAGCAGTTCCTGTGTATTTGTAGCATTTATATCCATTTTGTGTGTGATCCATCTAGCGTTGGTGAGTAGAAGTCTTGTCTGTGTTGATTGTTGTGGTTTCCTTAGCCGGGCTAGCAGGCCCGGCCGGCGTTCCAGCTTCTGCTTCCTGCCTGCCCTCCTGGCTTACCGTGGCCGACAACAATCCAGTGAGCGCCCGCTGGTCTGGTGGAGGTCTTCCAGAAGACCATTCAAGCCTTTGCTGTGAAAATTTTTATTTTATTTCCCCTCAAAAATAGGTAATTGAGCACTGTAGTGGTTATGACCATATTAATGACTATGTTACTACATGGAAACGGGCCAAATGATGCCTGTTTCTTGTACAGTAATAGCCTTACTGAAGGCTAGCTCTAGCTCCATAGTTACATTACTCCAAGCTTCTTCCTTTGTGAACACCTCCGCTCTTCACTCTTCACACACGACGCTCCTCCAACCTGCACACTGTTTACCTTTTCCTGCTACAACTGAATTCAAACGGGACTTTAGCACGAGACTACAGCTAGCCGCCTGTAACACTATTTTACTGTACAAGGCAAACATAATTTGGTCCGTTTCCATGTAGTTACATAGTCACTAATATGGTCATAATCACTACAGTACATTTACAGTACTACTACTACATTTCTGAGGTGGGAAATAAAAATTTTGCAGCGAAGGCTTGAATGGTCTTCTGGAGGACATCCACCAGACCAGCGGGCGCTCGTTGGATTGTTGTCGGCCGGTAAGCCAGGAGGGCGGGAAGGAAGCAGAAGCAGGACGCCGGACGGGCCTGCTAGCCCGGCTAAGGAAACCACAACAATCAACACTGGCAAGACTCCTACTCACCAACGCACACAAAAATGGATATATATGTTACAAATACACACAGAACTGCTGTGTGATGATTATTACCAAATAATTATATTAATAATATTCCTGGCTGAACACACTCACTCATCCCAGACGCTAGCTAGCAGCTAAGAGGATAGGTGAATTTAAACAATGGCTAAGTTGCTTAACGCATCTTGTTGTCATGTAAGGGCCCTGTTCATGTTGTACAGATGTTTTAATTGCATTTTGTGTCTGTTAAGAGGCACAAAGGCACTCTTTATCTTATGCCCCCAAAACTGCCGTTTTAGCTGAGTGGGAGCTCTGGGCGTTAGCTGTATTAGCTCCGTGCTGCTAGCACCGAATCGGCTCATATTTTGTTGCTATCGACGGTACTCACATACAGTAGGTATAGCAAGATTAATGTAAAAATTGCCAGGAGTTCTCCTTTAATACTATTGATTACAGAAAAATGCCATATCATTAAAGACCAAATTTAAGTACCGGAGGAGTAGGCCAAATCCCATCAGTGGTAGTCAGCCAAATTTGTATATTTTCTGAAAATGGCTCAGAAAAGTATTGGTCTAGAGTTTAAGATGTTGGGTCTTAAAGTTCAATGAGGCTGTGATTAACCTAGAGTTTTAAACAAGCGCAAATTTACAATAGCTGCGACCACTTAGTGCTGTGGAACCGGTACCAGGTCCGTCGGACTTAACAGGTTAAAACCAAGACAATTTCCCCCACTACTGTTATTGTCAGACCAAGTTGTGCATTGGATTGTATGTGAACTTACAAATACACTTTCTGCTCGCTTGAGTTCAGGAACACTTATGTCCTCCTTTTCAGGGACGGAACTTAGTTCAAGGATCACTGTAGAGTCAGAAGAGCTCTGGTCCATTTCCTGGGGATCAAATACAAAAAAAAAAACAATTATTGTTGTTAGATAAACTAAATGTATGCCATTTACTTATTGATAATTTTTCTGTTAAAACTAATTGATTTTAGAATTCCTCTCCCACTACATTCCATATTAGTATTACTATGCACCACATCTAACGTACCTAGTATAACCTGCTAAACTGACTGACTCTACTCAACCTTTTGGTGACCTTTTAAAAGCTGTAATCTTTGACACTGATGATGATGATGGATAAAGCCTAACAAACATTTTTTTCCAGATTAACCTAATGATGAAAATGTGACATATTATGGTGGGATTCATGTAGGCTTATTATTACTTGAGATTATGTACAACTCTGTGATTTTATAAAACAAAATCTATGATACAATGACTTACACAAAGCAAAACCTTACTTGAAAAAAAAATATGAAACCTACGACTCAGGCTAAATACTGGATCATCCTGCAATGGCCCACTTAAGCCAGTTATGATGCCATGTTGTTCAATAAAAACATGATGCAGAGAGAGGAAGGGATTGCTAGGTGTGTTTGCTTAAAAAGTAGGAAGTTTACATTGGCATGACAGAAAGGTAAGCTATGTTTGATTTGTGTTGCAGGCTAGTTAACTTACGGCGTGAGTTTAAGCAGCAGCCATAATGAACCGATAACATGTATGAGGGCCTATGGCAAGAATGCTGTGACTGAATGATTACAGTTGCTAAGTATAATAAAACATAATGCTAATGTTACTAGCTAAAGCTCTTCTTATGGTGCTGTTCGAGGTTTCTTCCTAAGAGGGAGTTTTTCCTCGCCACTGTCGAACTGCTTGCTCTTTTCGGGAATTGTTGGGGCTTTGTAAATTATAGAGTGTGGTCTAGATCTAATCTGTAAAGTGTCTCGAGATAACTCTTGTTATGATTTGATACTATAAATAAAATTTAATTGAATTATGATGCTGCTGAACTTTTCTCATAAACTTGTAGCTGATGATCACATTATTATTGAGGGTGCAGTTATAGGCAGTCATTACAGGTAGCTGTTGGACTGTTTACATTTTCCACTTTAAAAATACATACACAGGGAAAACAACATTTAAACAAATAGCTAATATTTTTGCCTTGCCGCAGTAATTTATAACTATGAAGGTAAATATGGTGCAAAACGTGAGAGAAAATGGTCCACCTATTGAAAAATATTCACACAAAGAATTTCACAAATGTGTAGATTGATTTTTACAGATACAATGATAGCTGCAAACTTGTAATGCAACATTTACCCATCATTATTTAATATAAATAATAATAATATATAAAAATCAGTAAATGTTGCATTACAAATTTGCTACTGTCATTGTATCTATGGTAAAATAAATCTACACATTTGTGAATTAGTGTTATTACATTCAGATCACGGTTTTGAGAATGTTTTCTATGAGTGACGATCTCAATTTCCAAGTTCAGATTTTTTATGTTCTCTGGAAGCTGGTCCAAAGATCGACACCATAGTGGTTAAAAGCTGCTTCCCCTGTTTTGTTGTGACAGTAGGTTTCAGTAGTAGTTGCTTATGTTTTAATCTAAGGTGTCTTGGTTGAGAATGTTGTTGGAATATGTCATGCAGGTAGTTCCCATGGAAGGTCCCATCCCCTTTAGTGTCTTAAAACTAACAGAAGAGCCTTAGAATCAATTCTGTATTAAATTGGGAGCCAGTGTAAGGACTTTAAGACTGGCGTAATATGATCTGTTCTTTTTGTTTTAGTAAGGATCCTGGCTGCACTATTCTGTACCATTTGGAGAGGTTTTAAAGTCTTTTTAGGAGTCCAGCACATTGCAATAATCAATCCCACTAGAAATGAAAGTATGTATGATTTTTTTCAAGATCCTCCTTTGAAATATATTCTTTTAGTTTATTGATATTTTTAAAATGAAGGTATAATGATTTTATGACTGTTTTAATGTGACTGCTAAAATTTAAGGATACCAAGGTTGTTTTTTTTTACCACTTTCTTTTGCTATTAAGCCCTTCCTTTAAAGCAAGGTAGAAAGTTTGCATCTTTCCTCCTCATTTCCAAAAACTACCATCTCAGTTTTATTTTTGTTAAGCTGGAGGAAGTTCTGTGACATCCAAGTATCTATTTCTTTAAGGCACTGTCAGAGAGTGTTAATGGGGTTATAGTCATTAGTAAAGATATGACAGGAGATAAATGTTTACAACAGAACTTAAATAGATCAAATTGAAACGTTATAGAGCATCAGGGTAATCTCATTTGGTAAACTATAAGATGGCAGCCATAGAATGTTGAGGATGTTTCATACATTGCATTGTTTGATGTGTGACAGTGCATGACAGGGTTTTCCCTGAGATTTCAGAGCGCTTAGGTGCAATGACGTCACACATTCATTTGCATATTGGTGATGTCATTAAACAGTTATTTTTGCAAAAGCTTAGCCGAGTTGTTGTTGGTTGCAGCTAGGGAAAGATCATTAGAAGCAAAACTTGGAGGAGCTTGTCACTAAAATGAGAATAGCTTGTCCACCTTAAAGGTCAGCCCACGGTTGGTGAGTGAACCTTAGCTAAAGTTGTCGCTAGTTTCTGTGCCGGGCTGGCTAACCGTTTTCACTTTAAACCAGCAGGTAGCAAGCAGGACACGGAACTTGGCTTTGGTCTTGAGGAGTTATAGCAATTACCAACAGATATACTGTACACAGACTAAAATTCTACATTCACATCTATTATGCAAATGATTATTAACTTTATACTCACAGACAAACACAAGTCCCTATCTTTTTCACCTCTCTTTTTCCACCACACACTATCTAATGTGTGGGCTGTACCTGGGCTGCGTGTGCAACATGCATGGTGTGTGGTTGTGACACTGTTTGTGTCCATCATACAGCACGTGTCCAGAAGACAACAAGCAGGAGCCCCTCCTGTTCATCGGCTTCTATACAGTCTATGTTTGCAGTCCAGATGATGTCCAAATTGTTTTTATGTTTATACGCTTTGGCGCTGCCCCTAAGCTCTATAATGGCAGAGATAACCCCGCATGAGACTCAGAAAGTTGGATTTATCAACAAAAATGCAGGTGGAATACTCAGACAAATCGAGCCTTTGCCATGCAACACATCAACTTTCTGAGTCTCATGCACCAAACCAACACTGATTTCCATGACAATATTTCCAAACAAACATTCTATAGCAGACATTTAATGTGTAGCAGCAAAATAACCAAAAAGAGATCATTAAGTCAAATTCATATTACGAGTTGTCCTAATTATCACTTTACTGACCTGAAGAATTGAAAGGGCTGTCACAGTGACCATGAATGGTTGTCAAATCTTCTTCCTGCAAGTCATATCATATATCATATTAGTCACACATTTTAGCTGCATTTCTCCAGTTTATTAACAGTAGATTAGGCAGTACGTGTCACATGCACCATCAGAGAGGTAGTATAACACTGTATGTCCATATTTTCGATAAATTAATATGAACAAAAATTTATATTTTCAATTGGGTCTGATGAAATAATGAAAACTTTGAGTCTAAAGGGGCTTTCAACATTATACATCTTTCTTAAGCCATACTAATGCTCAATGTGTAATAAATAAATGTGCAGATTACAATACAAGCTTATAAACCAAATAACACCACAAAACTTTCAAATATTAGTCCAGAAAACCTGATAGGATGTTTTTTTATATGGGAAAAGTACAATATATTTATCTCTCTGGAGAAAATAGTTCCCCAGCCACCTCTCCTTCTGTAGTCACCACTCCCTCTCACTCAACACCCCCCCACCCCCCACCCCCACACACAGCACTATCTGATTCTGACTGCAAGACACATGTTGCAGCACACTTCATTTCAGCTCAGTATCAGTGCATTTAACATTACTGCAGCCATCTCTCTTGATTTATACTTTTGTTTAACCCCCACCCCACACATACACGTATGGTAAAAAGTTGCAAAATGGCGACAGGTCACGGCATGCATGTGCACGTTACTAAATGGCTGACCTGGTCCTGACAACAACACCTGCTACTGTCCTAAACTAAGGTTTCCATTTGACACGACGACGGCACAATTTACTGTAAACTAAGATGGTGTTGGTTTATAAACTGTAATGTTAGCTGCCATTAAACTAGCTAGCATTAACTTATTTGGCTGACAAGATATAAGTTAGCCTTCTAACATTTTACTTTCAAATTAATCTATAAGAGTTGCTTTACATGTGATAACAGTACAAATCTATTTTTAAACAGAATTGTAAACGGTTTAAATGGCAGTAAAATCAATTTTAGACTCACCATCTCCCTGATCCATGACTCCAGCCTGCTCTCGTCCATGCAGTGAAGATCTGACGCAGAGTTCACAGCCACGTGAGGGGAGGGGCTGGACACCATGGGGACTCCGCACACACACTTGCCACATGGCCGGAGTGGGGGGATGGGCGTGGTCGATGGGGACTTGAACATGACATACGTGTGTAACAGTATTTTCTTTTAAACGCGCCAGTAGCTCAATTTGAGACCGCAATCTAAACCAAACGAACCCTGAAATCTTTTCAGCATATAACAGACAAATGCTTTTGGCTTAACTTGAAATAAAAAATAATTATTTTTTAATTTATTATTAGTTAGTTTTTTTCCTCAAAATTAAGCCAATGACAAAGTGTACATACTAAATGGATACATTTTTCCTCATTAGCAAAAATTAATAATTATAATAAATATTCATAACATTCATCAAAATATCTGTATATGCTTGTGCATGTCAGCGTGCTCTTTATCTGTTCAGTTGATATTTGAGTTCACACCATGTCAAACTCACCTAATGTAAGGAGGGCCTGGACACGCAGGGGACCCTAAACACACCCCTCATGTTCGCCACATGGTAAAAGGCATGGCCAGAGTGGGGGATGGTATGGTCAGGATGGGGACTTGAACATGACAGATTGTGTGTAACAGTGTTTTCTTTTAAATGTGGTAACATTAGCTCAATTTAAGACTACAATTTAAACCATACGCTACAAAACCCTGAAAGTTTTAGTATATAAGCAGACAAATATTTGCCATTATTTGAAATTGTTTCTTCATTATAATTGGGTTGTTTTATACTAAATTAATACATTTTTCTCCCATCAATACAAAATTAATTAATAATAATTGTTATATATTTTTATCTTGCATGTTCATAACATTTATCAAAATATATTTCATATATTGTAGTTCTGATTCTCAACTTTATAACGCAGCTCCCTCTTCAATCTCTCTTCAACTCGCCTCCACCACAAACCCTTGGTTGCAGCGCTCGTTGAGGACAAGTCTAAAACCGCTATTTCCACCAGTTGACAGTTTGTAACAGAAATAAATGCATTATGGATCATTTTATTTCATAGTTTGTTTTCTACTGACCAGCTGACTTCTGTTGAAAGCGGTGAAGACGTCTCTAACGTTTTAAAACCAGCCTCTAGAGACTTG